>NW_028321888.1:4276363-4429090 GCF_036245765.1 Copidosoma floridanum
TCGATTTCTTAAAGTAAGGACGGCAAAGATTCGTGTGCCTCCCTAAAACCGAGGTCTCATGCAATAGCTAGTTAAGAGTCCCAGCTCTCTAACTTGGATTCCCTTGCTTGGGAGGCTACGAGGCGTCTCTTTCCAATCAAGTCTTCGTTGGCAGTCCGTTTGTTGCGCACCTTACGGCTTTTTACATAAATGTGTTGTTTAATTTATGCGTTTATTACTATTATTATTATTATTATTAAATGTTAAATAATTTTTTGAAACACTTGAAACACAAACGTATAAATAAATAAGTTTGCGTCGTTCTTAGAATTAATTCGCGTTCTTATTTTGTAGATCGTGGTAGTTTTACATGATTGTCTTTCATATTGATTTTTTTATTGTACTCCAAAAACAAGTCTAATGATAATATATAAATGAAATGAATAACATAACGACCTTTTTCTATCTCCTAGTATAATTCATAACTATTTGGGCTATTACCTTCACTATCCGGGTTCGCTAAATCTGTTAATTCGAGTTAACAGTGACCAGCGACCTTCACCTTTCCTGATTGTTTTCCCTTCATACTCCTTTCTTGTGTAAGTGGTTGAAGTCCCAAATTTTTTAATATAACACTTCGTATACATGTACAATACACTAATGCATTGAAGGATTTCAAAAACGAAAAGAAAACCATAATTTCATAACCATTTAAAGTTCATACAACCAAATATTAAGGCCATAAGTTTATCTTAATATTTGGTTTAAGAATTCCAGTGTATTCAGGAAAAGATAAAATTCAAAACGTTACAGTAAAACTTCAAGATAATACTCTTTCTTGACCATACGACCATATAGTAAGAAATTCTAATGCACTACGCTGCAGTAATCAAAGAACACAGTGAAAAAAAATCTAATATTCAATCAAACTTGGCGTTCTTTTTTTGGCTCATCCAGCCTCTTACATTAGGACGATGAAGTTTTGGTTTCGATATTATAAATATGTACCTACAATTTGTCACCAGTTATGACCCTTTTGAGAAAATCTCCAACACATATCTCATGCCCAAACATTCGAAAAAATGTTATGGTACGAGCTAAGTGATAGATGCGACAGTTTTCCAAAACAATTTTGTTCGGACTCGCCTCCAGCGTTTATTCACGTGAAATCTCAGACATTCTTAAACTCGTTTACTAGGTGCTTAATATACTATTAATTGCACTATATATGGAAAGAAGAAAATAAAAAAATTAGCGTTTTCTCGAACTGACCCAGAATTGGTAAAGCTGATAAAATTTTATTTTGAACTAGAAAATCTTGATGAAATAGGAGTAATAATCATAAGTGGAAAAGACAAACGCGCTTTTAAAATACTTAATGAAACAAGCCGTTATCGTAAAAATAAATGGACCGTTCAATAATTTTGGAGGAAAGACTACGAAGTTTTTTCCAATAGTCCTGAAAATGCATAAAAAATATTAGTATTCACAAGAGCAAAAATTAGGCAGTGATTCGAACTATCCACAATGATATCGTAAAGACTTTGACCGTTTAATAGAAAACAGTTTTGTCCAAAAGGTGACTAAGGAGTTAATTAATAACAGGTTATGGTGCCTTTTGCATTCAGGGTACAAAATGTGAACAAACCCGGTAAAACTCGTTTCGTTTTCGACACAGCTTCAAAATCGAAAATAATTTTGTGTAACACCTTACTACTTTTCAGTCCTGTTTTTTAAAACCTTTGTTGGGAATTTTCCTGCGATTAAAACTATATTTTTATGCTTTACAAACTAATCTATGAGATATGTTCTCAAAAATCAAAATTCACAAGGGGGATCAAGACGCTACACGTTTTTTTTAGCACGAAACTCAGAATTCGAACAAAGTTAGTGAATACAGAATGACTTCTATGCTTTTCAGCGCAAAATAATCCTCAAATACCGCGCTAATTGTTAAAGATAGAAACGCTTGCCTCAGTAAAGAAAAGTATCGTTTGACCGCAAAAATATTGATCAAAAACTGCTAAATGAACGATTTCTTGGAAAGTTATAGCTCTATTTGTGGCGGCTTTCGGACGAGTAACTCACTAAAAAATGCATAGTTCGGCATCTAACAATAAATAGGTGTTAATGGACTCAAAAATAAGATTATTTGTAAAATCTGACAATTTAGAAAAGGGCCAAGAAAAATCACTAGGATTAAAGTAGCTCGATATTTTGGACGAATAGACAAAAATAAACGACAATACATTGGTACAGACTTAATTGACGAAAATAAAAAATTTAAGAAGCAAGAATTTTTTAGCTTAATTATGGGAGTCTTCGATTCACTAGACTTTTTAGCTCCCTTAACTGCTCAGTCGAGAATATTGATGCAAGATGTATAGTTAAGTAAAATAAAGAGAGACGTCTGTATTAAGGAATCGGAATATTCACGCTAAATACGTGGTTTTACGCATTGCAACAAGCTAAATCATGTAAAATTTTAGGATGCTATCAATTCAACTGTTATCAAACAAGCAGAGCAGAATAACACGTATTTTGTGATGCGAGCTCCAAAGCATATACTATCGTAGCGTATTGACAATTTTTAATTAATAATTATAATCACATTTCTTGATCATATCTGAAAGTCACGGGGCGAAAATGCAAAAATCAAAATCTAATCAAGAAGACTCGTCGATCCCGCGATAAAAGTTACAAGTGGCGGCTTTAGAAACTAAAACTGATTAAGTATAAAAGACGAGTATTGGTTTAAAATATCTAAAAAAGTTTTTAACACAGACTCTAAAACTGTACTTCAATAGATTCGGAAATACCCTAGCGATTTTAAAACTTTTAAGGGAAAATAAGCGTTAATGGCCACAGGAAAATTTTCTCAAACAATTTAATCATGACGTCGCTTATGTTACCCAATTGTCTAAACATGAACTAATACAAATTTTTCGATTTTCTTTTAGCAATCGTTTAATTTTTTTAGTAACATCAGTTTTGCAAGCAGTTTATTTACTTACCAAAAAAAAACGTGTTCATTGCATATAATATTAAAGCTAAAAAAATCTGTATTTAAATTGGTCGAACAGTTACTTTTCCAAATGAAATAAAAGCAATTTGAACCGTTACCAAAAAATAGCCTAATCCTAACTATGAAAGCAGCTTTAGATGAGTGTTGAGCTACAAGCCATTACTTACGCAAACAATTTACCGTCATATCGTATTTAGCTACCCTAAACAAACCAGAAAATTTGTCAATTAAAGAATGTTTTGGAGTGATCCGGAGCTTCTTCTTCGCGTAAATCCATCATCACATAAGTAAGAGGACGAGAGTTTACATCATGTTTGATTTCAATCAAGAAAGTCGCCAAAACTTCCTCTCGAGGAGCTTGCTCTTTTAATCATTCTCTTTCACGTAAACAGTATTGAAATTTACTTTTGTTTATTCATAAGCATTTTTTTTCCTTTCCTTCCTACATTAGTTAATTTTTTTTATGAGCCCTACTGCTAAGTTTCTTAGACGAATTAATAAATTTTTATACTGGCTAATATTCACACTAATATTGATAGTTTTAAATATCGGCTTGCTCTTTGTAAACAAGTGAATGAATCTTCACTAAAAACTAAGCTCATAAGCAATGATTTACTTTCAAATTTATTCTTTCACACAAAAGACGGACATGCAAGATAAACAAGCATCAAAGTTTATTCAAATTTCATGTCCAAAAAAATGAGTAATTTAATCATTTCCTTATGTCCATAAAGAGTATTTAAATTTAAGTATAAGAATGATTGTGAAAATTTAATTGTAATTTTTTACGTATAAAAATCTTTAAAAAATCACTTTGTATTACATAAAATTATTTCTGACCTGTGAAGTAACAATGGCTTGCCAGGCAAAAAGTTGTTGCATTATTTGAAAACGAGCATCTTCAATGCTTGGGTATAAGTACATAGTTTGATTGGTGATCCTAACTTCGTGTAACTGATTCTGAACTTTGGGATCCCCACCTAATCTGTGTGTTGGTTGTGTTGGAGCATCAGTATCCATACTCAGATCAACATCTTTTTTTCGACCCATCAAAGCATCCGTCCAGGCTTTAATCCCTGCTTCAAGGCGAGAAGCAAGCTTCCTTTCGACTTCTTCATCAAGTCTCGAAACCCAGATATGGAGATTAGAATAATTTTTCAAGGATAGTTCATCGACAGACTTTTGTATTTTTGTTAAGATGTCAGCAAAAGTATTAGCTGAGTAGGGACATGTTTCTAATGATCTTACGTCGATATCTAATTGTTCTTCAACGACCAACAAGTCTTCAACTTTTTCTTGGAAAGATAGTACTACATCAGACAATCGCTGTACATAAGAATCTAGTTTATAGCTTTCCCAGATCAGCGTTATACCCTAAATTTAAATTTAACAAATAAAATAAACAATAAATCAAAACATTATCTACTATAAAATCAAAGCTTACCTCTGATATTAGACTTAGAACGTCCTTTCTTAGACCAGCGATAAGGGGAATAATATTTGACTTATCTTCGATCTGTGAATATGAAAAAAAAAACTTTAAGATAAAGAGTGTAAGAAATTCAAGTGTACTGCATTAGTAACAAGAGACATTAAAAAAAATAAATTTGTTAAATTTAATTTTTTGTTATCAATATTACAAAAACTATTTTTTTTACAATTTTCACATAAAAAAGTTTACGTACATAGCTCGGAGAAAAGGATAGTGAAAACTACACAGTGAGCCATATGGATGTAAGCTGTAGCGAGCCCAGCAAGGGCACAGTGTAACTTAATAATCACAACAAATCACAGTATAAGTTAGTTTTTTGAAAGTAGAAAGTATTGAGTGGAAAATATGTGAGCATAAAAAAAGCAAAGAACTTAGAATCATAATCAGTCATTAATATTAATAGCACAAGAACAAGAAGATTTAAAGCACTATCAGCTGTTTCATTAAGGCTGCACTCAATATATTTTTTTCTCTTTCTACTACTTATCTTTTTCTCTCTTTAAGCTCGCGTTTTCCATCGACTTAAGTACTATGTACATGGATATACTATATGCCAAGCATCAGAGCTAGCGCTTCGCAACGCACTTATTAGGAGAGATGAAGGAAGATAACGGTGCAACGTCTGGTCTACCTTTCTTTTTTTCCTAACGCGGTGATAATTTTGTCTAAATTTTGTCCAACTTCATAATCATTTTCTATCTTTTCATTTCTGTCTTTGTTTTCCATGAAAAGGGTGATGTAGTTGAATAAGCAAATGCGTAAGCCAGGGTATTTTCGTTCATATATTTGGTCAAGGTTCAATCAATACAATTTGACAACGGCATGTTGCATTTCTATCCTTTTATTTTCTTAGCACTCTTACAATATCAAAAGCCCACAAGCCAAAAATTGAGCAAACTATAATGCGTCGTACTTTTGACCCCATTAACATTACAGTTGAGCGAACGCTGGGATCAGTATCACTGCTATATGATATTCCTTAACAAGTAAGCATATGCCCCTAAAAACAACAACAATACATGTTAAGGAAGACAGAAAAGATATAGAAAATCATTTCCTCTCCCTGCCACGAGATAATACAGACTCATTCTAAGAATTTATGTACGTCTTATTGTTTCTGGCCATTGGGACGACGACAAGAAGGTAAGATTTTCGGGTATATGAGCCTATAGTTTCCTTCACGATCAATCTATTCGATGGTCAGACCAGCTTGGGTGGATACTTAAAGCCGTGGCCAGACTCAGTACACGACCTGGAGAACCCAGTCGGTGCTATCTATGGTCAAGACAGCTTAGGAATTATTCCTACAGCAGGAGCCAGACTCATCACGTAACCTAAAAAATCTAGTGATAAAATTTGAACAGTTACTAATATGGTTTATAATACAAAATAAACATTATACAGCCTTTCCCTCGTTTTATCGCATAAAATACCTTGTTGTGTGCCACTTAATTAACTAAAATCAATCTCTAACGCTACATTGTGTGCTAGTTAGTGCAAATGCTGACAGTCAAGCCACTAGCTAAAAACTTCATAACTAATTGTCTGCTATTGGTGGAAATGCCAACAGCATAAAAACGCGTATATTACATAGCAACAAAAAAAAGTGAAACATAAATCTCGGGGGTCTAAGTAGGTGTACTAAGAGTTTTCGGGGTCACTGAATCTGAATATAATGTCCATATAACTCCATGTCATCAGCATTTTACATAACCTCAAAAAAACTACTTCATAATAAAATATCTCGATATCTCGAGCTCTACAATTCTAAAAAAACTAAGAACCATTAAAAATGATACCCTTAACACCTTTATTACTCCACATCTTTCCCCCACAACGACACAACCCAATGACCTAATAACCTTACAACCCCATAACCCAGAAAAAAAGTCAAAACGTCTCAGTTCTAACGCTTGGTGTTTACGAGCTTGATGTAGTAACTGATACCTAAATTTAAATCTTTATTGGTTTTACAACATCTTAACTCCATATCCTAATACCATAACACATAAGCCCTACAACCCCATAACCTAAAAAATAAGTCAAAACGTCAGTTGTGAGTGACTCAGCTCTAACGCTTGGTGTTTACAAGACAGATATAGCACTTAAGACTTAAATCTACATTGTTATCGATTTCACTAGACCTTAACTCCATTACCTATAGTAACCCTATACCATAACCTTATAACCTTACAACCCCATAACCCAGAAAATAAGTCAAAACGTAAATTTTGAGTTTCTTAGCCCTGAAACCTGGTGGTTACACGACAGATATAGCACTCGAGACTTAATACTACATCGTAACCCACTTACTCACACTTATTGGGGTGCTTTATTACAGTGTGTCTCCTTGCCCCACGCTCATTGGTGTGCTTTATTACAGTGTGTCCCCTTGCCTCACACTTATTGAGGTGTTTTATTACAGTGTGTCTCCTTGCTTCACGCTTATTGAGGTGCTTTATTACAGTGAGTACCCTTGTATCACACTTACTGGGGTGCTTTTATTACAGAGCCCCCTTGCTTCAGACTAATTGGGGTGCTTTATTACAGTGTGTCCCCTTGCCTCACACTTGTGAGACATTTTATCAGGGTATAATCCCCGTCCATCAACTAAATAAGCAATTTGACTCCTAGATTATTACATTAATACAATAGGGGTCATTGAAAAATTGTCAAATTTAAGGACCGTCGAAAATGCCTGCATCCAATTTTGCCTCGCTGAGTTTGGCCATTTTGTCTCGTATGTACTTAAGACACTTACCATCTTTGTCTAAAGCTTTCATTTACTGTTTAATTAAACCAAGTTTGAGATGCAAAGGTGAAATCAAAAATTTTGTCTCGTGTACAAGAGGTGGCTTAATAACGTTTGCAGAACCAGATTGAAGCTATGATCGTTTGAGCCACTCTTTCTCAAGGTAATAATTGTTTTTATCTCTGCTGTCGAATAAACATAAAAAACATGGGAATTTTACGTTGCCACTTTGCATATCCAGAATCATTCCTATGATTTTAAGATCACCACAAATTTTCCATTGATGTTCAGAAAATTTCATTTTCTCCAGAACAATTTCAACATTTTCATATATTTCCTTCAGAATTGTAGAGTGGGCAATTGGTGCAGGGGATAAGATATTTATATTATGCAAAAGTATTGTTTTTCAACTACGATTAAAAGAGTCTACAAAGAGACGCCATTTGTCTGGTTTGTAAACATCAGGTTTGAGTGTATTTAAAAGGTTGGGAATATCATTCCAATGTACAAAATCGAGAGATTTATCCTCAGTAAAGAAAGGTCTACATTCACTCTTTCGATTTCGATAGTTGTTATTTTGACACCTTTTTCCAGAAGATTTTTTTTCTTTCAACCTCGAGGCCAAAAGCTTGTGAGCCTCTTTTGATAGGCCCAATTCTCTTCCAAGATCACTCAATTTATCTTGACTGAATAATTCAGGCAAGTAATTTCGGCTTGTGTAAACAGAAGGTGTATCCGACCCATTAGCACTCTCACTTTCTATCATGTCTATATCAGCTGTAACCATCTTTTGCACATCATTGGTATCTATTCTTTCTACATCATTTATTTCAACACTTATATTGACTTCACTTTTCATTGGGCGACCACATTTCGCGACAAAACCTATTTTGCAGAAATGACTGTGTTTGTTTTAAAATATTTGATTTTCTAGCAGGTTATAAAATTGAAATACCGTGTGTCAGTCATACAGAAAAAACATTTATTTTTCGATTCTGCCTTGTTCCATAACGTTGGAGTAGAATGTTTTAAGTTCGATAAGTCTTCATTATTGTAACAATCGATCATCATTTTATGACAGGTACGACATATTGATTGAGGGACCCAGTTTTCATTAAGATTTTCTATATATAGATCAAAACAACATTTGTATGCTTGGATGACGGCATCGCTTACTTTTTTGTAATACTTAAGTGGTTAGTAAATACCGCAAACATAACAAAAAGTTTTTGGTTTATTTGGGTCATCATTTATACGCACAGTAATAGGTTACACATTCCTTGTAGCTCTATACGTCGTAGAGGCCAAGGAACTCTCCTCTACGAAGCTACGGTGGCTGGATGACGACGCCTGGGGGTCCGCTTGCTCACCCCGAATAGCCGCCGATACTGGGTATCCAACTCCCTGCATCGGAAAATTTTTCCGCATGTTTGCCATGACGGCGTGAACACCGTTATCCAGGATCTCTGCCGGATAACGGATTAGCTCCGTTGCCCACCGTGGACCACGGGGAGGAGCCCTGGATTGCAAACATGCGAAGAAATAGTTCAATTTGGTGCAAAGATGCATTAATTCGGAGTAATACCCATTTCGTGAGAAAAACAAAGCAGTATTTTTTTAGTATGACCCGTAATTGTGATCTTCTTATACCAAACTGACATTTTCACTATACCTATTGGTTCCCGATCTATATAATGTATCAAAGGAGTGGTTGCAAATTTAAGGTTAATTTGAAATGTATTCTTCTACGATTTTGCAGCCATGGGGTTGTGAGATTATGAGATTAAGAACCTGTGGGATGGACGTAAACATGGTGTAAAGTCTTAAGTACTATATCCGGCCCTCAGACAGGACTGTAATTTAATGCTTAAAAATGTTATCAAAAACTTCCTAGGTCATGAGGTTGTAGGGTTATAAGTTTATGGAGTTACGGTCTAGTGGAATCGATAACAATGTAGATTCAAGTCTTAAGTGTTATATCTGTCTTGTAACACCAAGCGTTATGGCCGAAACACTCACATGTTACGTTTTAACTTATTTTCTAGGTTATAGGGTTGTTGGGTTATTGTGTCATGATATAAGATTATCAGGTTATGGAGGTAAGGTGTTGTAAAACCAATAACGATTTAAATTTAGGTATCAGTTACTACATCAAGCTCGTATACACAAAGCGTCAGAGCTGAGACGTTTTGACTTTTCTTCTGGGTTATGGGGTTGTAAGGTTAAAAGGTTATAGTATAGGGTTATTAGGTAATTGAGTTAAGGTCTAGTGAAATCGATAACAATGTAGATTTAAGTCTTCAAGTTCTATATCTGTCTTGTAAACACCAAGCGTTAGGGCTGAGACACTCACAAGTGATATTTTGACTTATTTTCTAGGTTATGGGGTTGTAGGGTTATTGTGTTATGGTATTAGGTTATGGAGTTAAGATGTTGTAAAACTAATAACGATTCAAATTTAGGTATCAGTTACTACATCAAGCTCGTAAACACCAACCGTCAGAGCTGAGACGTTTTGACTTTTTTTCAGGGTTATGGGGTTGTAGGGTTATTAGGTCATTGGGTTGTGTCGTTGTGGGGGAAAGATGTGGAGTAATAAAGGTTTTAAGGGTATCATTTTTAATGGTTTTTAGTTTTTTTGGAATTGTAGAGCTCCAGATATCTAGACATATTATTATTAAGAAGTTTTTTTGAGGTTACGTTAAATCCTGATGACATGGAGTTATATAGACATCATATTCGGATTCAGAGATCCCGGAAACATATTATTTCAAAACCAAACATCTAAAGATCAGAAATATACAGAATAGTTTTCGTAGCTGGTGGCGCATGTTACTAGGGCAAGCACTAAACCTGAGGGACTCCTTGTGCTTGCTGTAGTTAGATGCGCAACAGGTGCGAATCCTATTTTTTATACCAAGTACGCACCTAGTTCTCAAAAACGCTCGGGGAAGAAAAAAACTAATTTTTTTTTGGCACATACTGCTTATAAAAAGAAGTGAACTGAAGTGAAGTGAATTATCAGAGAAGTAGTCGGGA
Source organism: Copidosoma floridanum (assembly GCF_036245765.1). Taxonomy (NCBI): domain Eukaryota; kingdom Metazoa; phylum Arthropoda; class Insecta; order Hymenoptera; family Encyrtidae; genus Copidosoma; species Copidosoma floridanum. Next base: position 4,286,651 of record NW_028321888.1, read on the forward strand.
TTTGCTTACGTAATTTTTTAACCTTTATAAAGATACAAGAATTAATAAGTCATAAAAAAATTGAGTATTTGTACCACTCTGTCCTGAAAGTTAAGTAACTCAGCATTTATTTAAAAAAATGTTTATTTTTTTCCGAAATAATTTCATTACCTCTAAGGTAACGCCTCCCAAATAAAATAAACTTGTACTAATAGATTTTCCAATATTTGAGACAGTTCCAAAAGTCGAGTTCCGAAATGGCCTTTAGCTCTCTTTTCGATGTAGCTAATATATTCTCTAATGGACTGTAAACGGTTTTCCCAGAGCAATCTCAAAAGTTTGTTGAATAACCAGAAGTCATACCGTGCATAACCATTGTTGAATTGTTAATAACATCTAAATTAAGGCAATTTTTGTCAAAGTGTGCATGCACCATCAAATTTAACTTTCGCTACCTCATCATTCAGCATTGTAAATTTAAACATTGTTAAATTCTGTATTTACTTATTGAAACCATTTATCTCTTGCTGAATACGTGTGATGAGGTAGCTTAAACTATCACGTCACTTTTTATCTATATTGTGAGAAAATTATCGGCAGCTACCAAGCCTGCAGTATCGTTGAACAATATATGTACGTAAAAGAGGGACAATGAAAAATGGGGAAAAGTAGGCAAAAGAAAGTAATAGGTTAAAGAGTAGCAAGTTAAATTGAAAGTTGAGCTGGAATAGTAGAATAAACTTAAATAGCATAGTGTTAGATATTGGATAAATAGAGGTAGATAGTGAACGGATACAGAGGAGGAGGTAGATATAGTAGGTAAGATAAGATAAAGAAAAGAGAATAGCAGCAGCCAGAAGAATCATCAAAAACCAGCCGTGCAGTCATGCCATCGCCGAAACTAGAACAAACTCTAGGTAGCACAGTATGACATCAAGGATAATAAAAAGGTAGGTGTACTAAGCCCCAAAAAACCAGCTCCAAAACAGCCGGCGTTACATAGGAACTTTTCCCAATAAAAACAGTTCTTGAAAAAATCTGCATTCACCGGGAATCGACCCCACGACCCCTAGAACAGCAATGTATCAGTAACAAGCACGCTTACTATTGAGCCAACACCGCTCCTTATTTCATTTGAACTTAACCATTGGTTGTCTGATTTCGATAATGTACACCACTTTTAAAATTATAATTAACGAATTGTTTCATTGTTTAAATATCGGTGGTAGAATTTTTGAAACAATTAATTGCAAAATTTGTAAGCTTTTAAATCACCCTTAAACTTGTAATTGGTGTTTCTTACAGTGCTAATTCAAACCTTCATCATCATTGATCCAAAATTTTGATCGCTCTTATCAGGAAAATGCTATACGTACTGTTGTATTGTAATTTTAAATACAGGAAATCATAATATGAATCATCATCATTGCAACCTACTGTTTTGCTGTCAACGCAGTTTTGCAAAAATATCGCACATTGGTTTACCTAAATTAACTAAAGGCTTAGTTTACAGTATCTGATGCTATGAAAACGCTCAATCAAAAGGAAAAATTACTTTTTTTACAACTGTGACCTGTCCTCTAAAGATTTAGTCAACTCTTGACTCCTGCGTCTTTTAAGCACGTTATATTCATAAGGCATACCGTGTTGGCTGAGGCAACACGACATATTCCAAAGACATCCATAGTCTCGGTTTATGCTAAGGAGCAAGGAACAGCGGACGAAGCCTACTGTCAGTGGTTCCAATGACAGCAAAAATAGCAGAAACCGCAACAACATTTTTTCTGGCAACGAATTCATTCATTTAGTTTAAGAAAACGCTAAAAAAGTACTGCACAAAGCGCTAGAGAAATCCGGAGCTTTAGTACTAACCAGTAAATACTAAGAGAACCACGAAAAACATACAAACGTTCAAGACCATACTTAAAACAAGTTAAGTCATAACAATAGTACAACTCGTTTTTATAAAGCTTCCTGCTTTTTTAAAAGTACGTGTTTTGGCTTTACTAAATACAAGATCCTTCTTTGTCTGCTCTATAGTTAGCTTTGATCTTAAGTTGCAAATATATTACAGATCTATCTCGGGATTGTTGCTAAAAATACTGACAGCTCTGACGTTACTTGCTTCCCGTTTAGCAGCCTGTCTCGCCTATGGCTGGGCAAGAATGTAAAGCCCTTCTGTGAGTATTTTTTATTCAAAGTTGCCTTCTTTCTTTCTTGCTGGATTTTTTGTGGCCTTTACCAAAATCCGTGAGGCCAGCACTATCAATCTGAGCTTTCACCAGATCGGAACTGGCAGCAAATTTCCTCTGAGAAGTTATCGCCTGGGGTATTACATTTCTGTTAGTGTTACCCATTTTCAGTTTCATTCGAAAACCTACACTAGATTTTTTAACAACGTTTTCTCCTTAGCATTCCGGACCACGGAAACTATTTTATTCGATTTTAACCACCCACGGGTACAAGTTCCAACCACCGCATCGTTTTAGAACGATGAACTCGCGGAAAGTTTACCCCCATCGGCCATCGGGGGGACGTGCACCGTAGGACAACTGCCTCAGCCTAAGGTCTTATTATCAATATTATTATGATTGTTGTTATTGTTATTATTACTATCATAATTACTATTATTGTAATTTTTGTTTTTGTTGCTATTATTATTACTATAATTAATATTATTATTATTATTATTATTATAATTATTACTATTATTATTAAGAGTTTCACCATACTACCAGAGGAAAGGATATGTGAGCGTAAAAGAGATATAGACAATCAAGTAGCGGAAGCCAAAATTAAAAACTCAAAGTATGACTCTAGACATAAAGATATTATGGGAATAGGAAGAGCGAAGTACTTAAATAACTAAGTCAAAGGTATTTGTATAAGTCATATAGCAAAAGCGAAATGCGGTAATCGAGAGGGTGGAAATAAATATTAGTTGGAAATAGATAAAAGATTATGTGAGTTTTGTCATTGTAAAGAAGAGAGGTTAGAACATTTAATAAAAAAGTGTAAAATTCTAAAAAAAATAAAATATGCGGAGGATTAAATAATGGTATAGATGTAAATGAAATGTTGAAGGGTGTTCACTTGTGTAAAATAGCGAAAATATGAAGCAGGCTAAATAATATGTATGAGAAAAGGAGGTGTGAAAATTATACTAAGCGTTAGATATTAACATTTACGATGAAGTAAGTAAACAAAGTAATATTGCTATCTAGGCATAGGATAAGACAAATATAGAAAATCATTAGTCTAAGCTGAAGTACTTAAATTTAAATATATTTGGTAGTACGTTTTGAAATTTGTAATTGGTAGTTTGTAAATATTTAACTTTTGTACTGGAATATGTTTATAATGATCGCTGTAAAAAGTACGTTTTCTAGACCAAATTGTTTAAAAACAGATATATATATATACTAGTGGGGCTAAGGCCCCCCTGCGCGCTCCGCGCGCCGACCCCCTACTAAGAGATTGAGTAGACAAAATAACGACATTACTCGTGTATTAATCAATTAAGGCTGAAAATAAGTTCACAACAGCAGAATAAGTGACTCACAAAGAAGTTAATAAAACAAATGATTAACTTAACATTACTAAATTAACATAAATATTAATTTTCCAATAGTATTTTGAAATAATATTAGAAAGGGTCTTCCACCACACGAATTTAAATTAAAAATAAATGCTATAGTAGTGTTAATAAGAACTTTGAGTATATTAGACGGTCTCTGTAGAGGCACAAGATTAAAAATAACAAAATTATTTAAGCATAATATGAAAGCAGAAATAATTATGGGAGAAAAAAAAGCAAAGTTTATATTCATAGACAAACATAAAATTCTGGCACCTTATTTTCATTACCTTTTGTCTTCTATAAAAAAGTTTCCCTTTGTATTAGCATGTTCAATATTTATTAACAAATCAGAAGCACAATTCCTCAGACATGGAAAACAAATAATATGTGTTCTATAATTTTTAATAATGATGATGATTCTTTTAAAAGTAAAGCTATATTTACATTTCACAATAAATACTCATATTTTTGAACAAAATAATTTTAAATAATATGGTAGGAACATTAGTAACGTATTCAAGTATTGATAAAGCAACTCACAAAGGAGTAAATTAATTAAACGATAATATTTATATTTATTTTCCTACAGAATATTTGAATAGTACTAAAGGAGGTCTTGCTCCACACCATTTAAATTTAATAATTAACGCTATTGTTATGTTAATACGAAACTTAAACGTATCTGAAGGACTTTGCAATAGTACAAGATTACAAACTACAAAATTATTTAAATACAAAATCGAAGCTGAAATGATCACAGGTGAAAAAAAAGGAAATAAACTCTTTAATCCAAGAATAACACTAAATACAAACAATTCTTCTTCGCTACCATTTATATTGTACAGAAAATAATTTTCATTTACCTTAGCTTTTTCTATGACTATCAGCAAATCTCAAGATCAAAGTTTTGATGCCTTAAGATTGTACCTTAGAAAACCATTATTTTCTCATAGGCAATTATATGTTGCATTGTCTAGATGTAGAAACCCAAAAAAAGTTTTTATCCAATTTGAATCAGAAAATAAATTAAAAATTAAAAATATTGTTTAGGATAAAATTTTAAAATAAAAGAAAAACTATTTCATAGTTTATTACTATTTTAATACTTTCTTACAAATTTTTTCTTTCATTAAAAAAGCAATTTTCAGTACCGTCTAGTACCTAGATTTATGAAATCATAAACAATCCGTTTTAAGTAATATGTTTTCAGATACACTATCATGAATGCAATATTTCATCAGTGTGACAAATGTAACTCAAAATTTCCAAATCAAGAGTGTCTATCATCGCACGAAAAAATTCACAAAAAAAAATTTTGATCTATGTAGCATTACAACATTAGAGAAGAAAAACTTTTTACGTCAAACAAAAAAATGCCAAAACATTGAAAAAAATTTAAAGTGTATTAAATGTGGAAAATGTTTCAAAAGAAATTATCACTTACAGAGACATTCGAAAAATCATGAAAAAAAAGTTCAAAAAAAATATTTGTCAAAATTGTGGGAAAGGTTACGTAAGAGCAGAGCACCTGAAATGAGATTTTTGAGTATGTAATCAAAATAAACATCGTAAGTAAGTTAATTGTAAAAAAATTTTATGTTATGGTCAAATAAAATTATATATGAAAATTAGACCGTATGTAACAGTTAATATATTAGGCTTTACAAATTTATTCACATTATACATGGGGAAGCTGGGGGGATCGAGGAGGGGTGGGGGAAGGTGGGGGAAGAGCTAGCAAAAAAAGTAGGATTACTCGAAAAATGCAAGAAAATGAGAGAATAACTACCTTATTTCGGGGGAGCTGGGGGGCAGGGGGGAGCAAAACCTCGCTCTAACTCTTACGACTATATAATACAGGAAGGTATATATGGGGCATTCTTTTTAATATTTACCCCCCCTGCTGTCCAAAAATGGAAGCAGCTAAAAAATTATAATAAATCACTATTTTGTAGCTTGAAGCTTGTAGTTTACGATAACGAGTGGCTCTTTCCGAAAATAAAAAATGGCAGCTGATGGCATGACTCTGACTGTTGGTGAAGACCGCAAAAAATGTTAAAATAAGCAAACATTTTGAAATCTTATCATATTGCAAGCCAAAAAAATGTGTAAATATGTCTCTTTTTGGTTGTTTTAGTAAAGTTAAGCATATGCGTTTTAGTATAAGGTCATATTTTGGTTCTAACCTCAAAAAACAGCTGTAAATCGTATTTTTTTGTTGAAATATTCTATGTAGCCATCGAGATAAGTACAAAAATATTTTTTTTATGCAAATTACCTCAAATAAACCTTAATTTAATAAGGTTATCAGTCTGTGAGAAAACAAAATCTGTCCGTAACCTATATAAACAGTCATTCACGTCTATTTTGCTAGTATAAACTGTAATTATCGTTCTAAGATGAGTCACACTATAAATTTCGTTTGAGATGAACTGTGAAAATTTAAACAGTAAGGATTTTAACAAGACACATTAATAAATAATACTTATTAAATATTGTACACCTATACTCTAGAGATCCTTCAAGCTTTCCTACAGGATCTTTCGGAATTTGTACTAGAGTCAAGTTTTCTTTACTCAAAAATGGTTACATGGTTAATTGTAACTTGATATAAACAATACTCAATTTATAAAAATATTAAATTTCCAATAGGATTATATTGCTATTAAAATCAAAGTACTATATTTTAATTTAATTAAAGTACTTATTTGTGCTCATTAGATACTACAATATTTAGTCAATACATGGATTCTAAGCATACATTATTCAATCATTTACTAAAAACAATAGGGCTTGATCAAGAATTCATTTATATTAAGTATTACGACTTTAGAATTTATTCATCGTGATTTATTATTTAATCTTATTTATCGCCCTTACGTAAGTGACATAAGTTACACAATAAGTTTTTTATGTGATCCACAGTATAAATTTAAACTTAAATTAATTTCATGATTACGCGTTGCAACGTTTCTCTCTTAATTCGCTACTAATTTCAATAAACTTGACATAGACTTATCCATCATAGTATCAGCTTATTACCAGCAAAATGTTTTTTTATTATTTTAGGAGGAAATAGCTGTACAATTAAAAATTAACGAAGTTGGTAAGGTAGAAATTTTAGATAAAATATATTTAATGCTTTAAGATAGTAAGATAATTTGTAAATTTTAGGGAATTTGTTAACTATTTTTTGTCTACGATATCTACAAATCGCTAATTCCAAATTTAAATCAAGGAAAAGTCGAATTTTGCATTAAATAAGGCTTTATTGTATTTTAATTTAGTGTACTCTAATATTATACCATACAATCTTTTTATTTTTTAATGAAAATTCAATACCACCAATGTCATTTGAGAATCTTTTTATAAGTAGATTTCCATTTTGCAATAATTTAAACGAGTGATTTTTCAGTATTTCTGGTATAGGAACAGCTGCATCAAATCTTATTTTTATACATCTCGTGGACTTATCATGTTCAATTTTACTAAAATAAAATATTTCAATATTTTTAAAATGATTTTTCGACCATTTAAATAAAGATTCGGGCTTGAGTATTGCTTCTGTCAGCTTAGCCGTTAGGCTAGCTCGATAAGCCTCTCTTTTGAATGTGGCTCCAATTCCATCATACGCACTTTTTTCCCGTGAGCAGTTGTAGTATAGTGCCATTCTGCTTGAACACCAAAGTCGTGCTCATGACTGACGAGATTTGAAATCGGATATTTGTTTTTAAAGTGTTGTTTCACACCATCTGTTATGTAAATTATCTTCTTAACATTTTTCACTTGTTTTTTAATTTCAGGAATTAGTTGCTTTTGTACAGTGTATACTGCAGCAGTGTCGTGTCTTGTACTATCTGATAAAAAAACACAACTTTTGTATTTTATTTGGTCACTCTCTTTGAAATAATATATAATGGGAAAAATTGTGCACTGTGCATTATTCAAGTGAAACGCTTGCGAAGCATCTTGCACAACATAGGAGTAATTTTCTGAGAAATCAAACATAATAACTACTTCATAATTAGAAATTTTACTTTTAGTATATTTTATATATTATGACTGCATTTTAGTAATAAATGAGTGCGGCTTGAGTACTTGTAATTTATAACACAGATCGTCGACAAATTCACTAACATCAGATGTCACAGTCAGCAATGTCGCTCTGTCTGTTGCTGTCCATGTACTAAATTGTATTTGCTCCAGACCAAATTTCCTAAAGGCCTCGGTCAACATACCTGATAACTGTGTAATATTTGGACAACTTTGACAATCATTTAAATAACATGAGTTTGTTGGATTTTTGCAAACAATCAATCTTAAAAGATCCTTGTAATTTTCAATCGGTTTTTCAAAATTTTTTGTCACGTTTACTATATCTATTGCATCTAATTGAAGCTTTATATTCTGATGTATAGTGCAAACACACACGGAATGAGTTCCACTTGCTCTTGAAAAATGCAATGTTTGGGTCGCAGTTTTGCAAAAGCAATAAAACTAATTGAAACAACGGGATGTGCCTCTTTAAATAAATTAAACAGTTCCTTTAGGCCAAACATTAAAAGACGTTTCTGAAAATGAGTACATTTGTCATCAATTTTAACTGATACAACATCTTTCATTCCAGGCATAATTCTACTAATGGAATCCTCATTAAAAAAATTATTTATAGTCATCATGTGAGTATCTGATATACGTTTTCGTACTGATGTGATTGTTTCACCAAAAATCCCTCCACTTTTTTTAAGTTCTTTAGCTTTTCTTGCTTAATATTTTGTTGTATTGAAAACTTTCACTATTTTGTTGATACTCCAGGACTCTGGACATAAAGAGAGAATTCGAACTTTCAATGGATCGGTACTTATGAATCATGAAAATCTATTTTTTAGCTCTTGAAATAGTTCTCCTGCTTCTTGAAGAAAAGGCTTTGAACTATCATCCACATTTTTACAATAGTCGTAAGAATCGTTAAGATCGATTTCTGTTGTATTATCACTGTCTATGTCTGCATTTGCACGAAGAGTATCAATTGATCTATCACTTGCACGTTTTAATGAATGCCCCAATCGACAATTATTACATACATGACTATCGTTTGGCAGATTGGGCTTCTTTTTTAATAAATCTAATGAAATTTTTCTCAAGTTTGAGCCCTTATGTGGCTGTACTCCTTTATCTGCGAACGGATTTATGCATCGATCACGATGAATCTTATCTGCCATTGTCGAAATCTGGAATTTTTACTTTGTATCAAAAACTGTTGGAGGTCTAATGGAAAATGAAAGACTGTATCGTAATATCGGCTATGGACAAAATTTTTAGGTATTACCCTCTTCTCCTCCAGTGGATTGTTTTAATTAGTTTTAAGAAAATTTATTAGCATCAATAAATATTAGAAACAGTCGACAAATCTATAAGATGCAGATCGAAGTCAAATCAGAAATTTAACTATTAAAAAGATATTTTGTACTTATTAAAAACACAAGTATATGATTCTATTTAGAGGACGTTTTCATCGAAATTTAATTATTGCAATACCTAATTCTAATTGTAAATATAAGGATAACCACAAAGTTAATAAAAATTTTAGGGTACAAAAAAAAGGTAAGCAATGCAGAACATATATTTTTCTAGTATGTTTTACTCCAAATAACTATTCGCGTAATAGCTGACAGCTTATCTTCGGGCGTCTCTTCAAGTAACACAGTGCTTGCTACTTAAGTATAGAGTAAATCAATGTATATATATAAAACGGCTATACTTAAGCGATAATCATGGGATAATTTACCGCATTTTTATCAAATCGGGCCTGTAGAATTACATGTACAATCAAAATATACTTACAACAATCAGCACCTATAAAAATATGTAATTCTGGCGAATATATCCTGGTTGAGAAAAGTTTGTGAACATGAACAATAAATATAACACATGTGAGTTCTTGATTATAGGCGTTCATTCATTTAGCTGGCTTGTTTGTAGTTAGCGTGGTGTCAGTTTAGGTACGTGGTTAGTAAATACGAAATAATTTTTCTCATTTAGAAAATAATATATACTCTAGAGTAGTAATACTTAATATAAGTAAATTGTTAATTAAGTCCTATTGTTTTTAGTGAATGATTAAGTAATGTATATTTAGAAGTTATGTATTAAGGTAATATTTTAGAATCTGATGAGCACAAATGAGTACTTTAATTAAATTAAATATATTACTTTGATTTTAATAGCAATAGAATACTATTGGAAATTGAATTCCTATATTAATCAAGTATTGTTCATGTCAAGTTGAAATTAACCATGCAACAATTTTTAAGTTAAGGGAACTTTTCTCTAGTACATATACCAAAAGATCCTGCAGGAAAACTTGCAGGATCTCTAGAGGACGGGTGCATAATATTTTATAAGTATTATTTAATAATGTGTATGGTTAAAATTCTCACTGGCTAAATTTTTACAGTTCATCTCGTGCAAAATTTCTTGTGTTACTTATCTAAGAACGATAAATGAAGTTTATAAGGGTATATCGCAAAAAGCTCATCCATCAGATGGCACAACGATGTCTAAGCAATTTACGTGGACTAGTGTACCTATGTATACAATGGTGTTATATGTCGTCTATATATAGAACCATCTTATATATGGACACACTAGTCCACGTGAATCGCTTAGGCACAGTCGCGCCATCTAATGGATGAGCTTTTTGCGATGTGCCCTCATACTGGCAAAATAGACGTTAATGACTGTTTATATAGGTTACGGACAGATTTTATTTTCTCACAGACTGATGACCTCATTAAATGAAGGTTTATTTAAGGTAATTCACATGAAAGAAATATTTTTGTGCTTATCTCGATGGCTACATGAAATATTTTAACAAAAAAATACGATTTAGAGCTGTTTTTTGAGGTTAGAACCAAAATATGACCTTATACTAAAACGCATATGCTTAACTTTACTAAAACAACTAAAAAGAAACATATTTACACATTTTTTTGGCTTGCAATATGATAAGATTTCAAGATATTTGCTTATATTAACATTTTTTGCGGTCTTTATCGACAGTCAGAGCCATGCCATCAGCCGCCATTTTTTATTTTCAGAAAGAGCCACTCGTTATCGTTAACTACAGGCTTCAAGCTACAAAATAGTGATTTATTATAATTTTTTAGCTGCTTCCATTTTTGGACAGCAGGGGGGGTAAATATTAAAAAGAATGCCCCATATATACATATTAGTTAACGTTATTAATTTATATTAATAGTTTCACACAATTTCAAGCTTCCAGATTTCGTTATTCTTAATGCACGAAATGTACGAAAACAGAATATTTTCATTTAGTAAACGCTGTTTTTCGTTAAGCAAAAACGTTTAGCAACTGTTACCTGGTCTTGTTTGGTAGGTAACTAATTTAGAAAGAGAACAAAAAAAATGTACAGATTTATATTACGAAAAATTTACAGAAAAGATGATATAAAGCAAAAAGTAATCAAAGTTTAGATTTTTTATATACTTTTAAATTCAAAAATGAAGCACAATTTTTGCAGAGCTTGGGCAATGATAGTCGTAAGTTGCAAAAAAAACTTTGTAAGAATAAAAAGAAATGTAGCTCTGGTCTAGAAAATGCAGGCCAAAATTTCTGCCATCTAATTCATAATGAAAACTTCTTTTAGCAATAAATCTCACATTGTTTAGATTATATTATCTCTATGACAATATGATGATCTGATACAACTCAGTATATCAAAACACGAATATTTCAAAAATATTGTCTTCCATCGATATAAAAATATTTAAACAGAATTGTCTTGCAAGTATGGATACTACACCTCACAGAGATTTGATTCATATATCCACAGTATTGTCAATGTTTGACCAATATAAAACTAACATCGGGTAAGTCACGATCATAACTATTGAAAAATGTTTTGAATATTGATACCTTGAGCAAGAAATCAGCTACGATTTCAAGTTTTGGATTGTGGATCCATTTTAAAAGCATTTTTACCTCTGATGTTATAAATAAAATGATGGCCTTTTTCAAATTGGTAAAAATTCTACGTTGTTTAGAAGAAGTGGCAATAAATTCATGGGCTATACTGCTTACTGCTCTTAATACTGCCGTGTACTGTACCTAACAATAAATCTTAATTACTAAAGAAGGAAACATACTATTATTCTTTATCAATTTTGCTTAATTTTTTATTACCAATTTTTCAACTCGTAACAAATATGTAAGATTACTGATTATATAAAATGCGTAATAGAAACGTCAATACAAGTGGCCTTTTAAAAAATTCTGATGTGATCGAAAACCAGTGATGCGATAAAAAACAACATTCAGAATTTCAAAAAAATTTTGATAGCATACTCTTGATGATTTTGTTACTCAAAATAGTAACAGTGTGTAGTCTTAAGAAATAAAAATATGCATGAAATAACAATAAATTATTATTTATCAATTTGCTAGGCCTTAAAATTATTTTGAAGTTTAACTATTGGAAGCAGTACACAACTTAAAGAGTGGGAAATAAAATAATGCTTATTTATTAATAAAACTTTAAGGTGAATAATTGAAAAATTAAACGATGAAAAAATTTTTGTCCCAAAAAGAAGAAGTTTGAATTAAAACGAATTGGATTTATTTGGATAGAGAATCCCAGCAATGCTTTAATTTGTCTCGTTAAGCTTCTCTGAAGAAAGTTATAGAGGGTTCTGTTTGTACACAAACCATTAAAAAAATCACACTTATGCAAACACAAATCATGAAAATGTATTAACTCCCTTTGTTACGCACTGTGCTTGCAGAGCTACGACTGTGGTATACCGCTATCACTGAATGAAAAAAAAATTTTTAAATTTGAAAAATTAATGTTTTTCAAAATATCTAGAAAAACTACAATCTGAATCATAACAATTTTAGAAATAGTTTTAAGTCAAAATAATGACATGTTTTTTTTTTTTACTAGGTAACCACAACAGCCTTATGGCCTAGTAGCCAGGGCCACCCACTCACCAACTATGTGTGGGGGTTTATTATCGCACCCGCTTTCAAACTTTTTAACTGATATCATACCTAATCATATCATGGGCACTGGATAAGTATCTGCGGTGCAACACTTTGCCGGGTAAGTTGACAGTTACTCCACCAATGGTGCATCGGGTCTACTCGCCACTGTGTAGCCTTTCTTCGAAGAAGACTCCATATCTCAGGGCCGTCCACTTCTCGCCAGTTAAGCCAGCACTCTCGGCTGAAGGATTGGATCCAGGCTTATTAGCATCTCCGAAGAAACCCCATATTTCAGAAACCATTCTTCGCCTGTAGGGCAGGCAATTCCTGCCTGTTGCCTGGCATCGGATCCGCTAATCCTTATTCAAAGCTCTACCACTGTTTTGCATTAACCCAGGCCCGAAGACCGGTGGGGCGAGGAAAAAGCCCTGGAATTACTCTCAAGGTAAATTCCACGGAAAAACCCACCCCAAAACAGCCAGGGTTGCAAAGAAACTTTTTCTAATAATAACAGTTTTTTTTTTAAATCTGCCTTCACCGGGAATCAAGCCTACAATCCCTAGAACGGCGTTGTATTAGTACGCTGACCACTGAACTAACACCGCTTCAAAATGTTATTATTTTTTATACTAAAGATATTTGTTTAAGTGTGTGAGAAAGAGAAAGCAAAGTGGTACGGTACTAGGTACGCCGGGTCAAGCTTCTCACCGAGGTTCGTGTGGATTTACGCAGACAGCTAAAGTCATGAGTACATTTTTTTGATGCATTTACTGAAGAAGTGTGAGTAGGTTTCTTCTACGTTCCTTTCTAAAGGCCAGTGCATTTAAGATAAGTGGCCTAACTTTCTTCTTTCCTTGATCGGCCCTGTTCGAACTAACACCTCTCAGCAGCGCACCATCAGAAAAGCATCACGAAAAAGCAACTCTTCGATCTGCTTAACTTGCCGCAGAAATGACAATTATTTTTACCTGGTCTAAACCTAAGTTTTAACTTTATCTTGGAGAACAAGTAGTTGTTACATTTTTTGATTTATCTTATTTATTATCTCATAAATCGCTTGAGTATCTCTGTTAGAATCTAAGTCTTTAAGTAGCATTTAATTTGTTAATTTAAAAATTTTGATCGATGAGTACAATACATGTCATCGTGCTTTGCGTTTTCTCATACCGATTAGAGCTCAATCAATCTGGTACATTGTAACTTGTACTTATATTAAATACGTTGTTAATGATAGTTTATTGAAAGAAGAAACTTATTTGGTTCATCATCATCTGTATTCATTATACTAGAATTTTACAAAACCACTTTGATCCACATAAAATTTTTATATTTTTGATAAATCATATGTTAAGGTATTGAAACAAAATTTCCATGCAAACTAAGAAAGTACGTGATGTCAATTATATTTCATCAAAATACTTTAGTCTTGATTGATAGAGACCAATTCTTGACAGAATTAAGAAATAAGTTTTACCTGATTAAATTTTTTGGATATTTTTTTTAATTCAAGATTTTTAAAAAAGTACGAAGTTGAAGATACTAATAATTTAATTATTTAAACAGCGCTTGAGAAACCATCGTCAGAATGTTATGTAATTAGTAGCGGTATTTTCATACCTCAGTTATCCAATTACGCTTTGAAACAATTAATATTTATTTTGTAGAAACAGAGTAAATTACTTACAAAAAAAAAGTATAAGATAGTAACGCGTTGACTCGCGAATACATTCAGAATAAAATGAGTTTCATTAATTGTTTATGTGGAAGGGACGCGACCGTAACGGTGTAAGGCAAATTGAAATTTATAAGTGTTTTTAAACCAGTTTCGACGGTGCAATGACTACGTCAAATTTTTCCTAACTTTTCGGGACTATCACTAAAAAAAATTCTATTAGATTACACACAAACTGTTTTCAAATTTTCTTTTATATTGACATTCAACCAAAAATTCATAGAATTTAATATGTATTTACAGAGTAAAATTTTTATGGACTTTTACTTTAGTTTAAGTTAATTTTTTTTAAATTAGTCAATTAAATGATAAGTACAATTAACCTAATGTTTAAAAGTTAATTAAAGAGTATAAAAGCACAGTTTTTTTTTTAGTATTAAGAATAGCTTTTGTAAAAAATTTGTTTATTTTTCCTTTGTATCATTGCCTGGAATGTTTTCTGATATTATAAGTCACACAAAAAGTTGTCGTTATTGAAATAATAGCATGACTGTGTCAGTTTCCATTAAAATTTTAACAATTTGTATATCATGATCAATTAAATTCAGAGAAATTGCAGTACCAGCCAATGTTTTATACAAAACACTGTTACGTGTTTTATAATTTTGAAAAGTTTTGCTTGATACTTTATTTTTATAAATAACTTAGAAATAAGTTGTTTGCTATTTATAGAAAATTTTATATTTTATCTGCCTGCCGTTAAAATGTTGCTATGTTTTCTTTAACGGTTTTTTTTTTTTTTTTTTTTGTTCATTCAGGTTATAACCATAATCTAGTTTTCTAAAACATGGGTGTTTGATAATGTTTTAACAGAAAATCGATTTTACTTCACTCAAACTAAGGAGTTCAGGCTGTGTAGCTTTTTTGTTGCATTACAAAATAAGGAAAAGATTGATTGTTTCTTCCTTGTTTTTATAGGCTCGGTTTTTTGTTGAGCCCTTCACAGTCGCCTTCAGAATTCTACGACTGCCTCACTTGATTTCTTGTAGCATACCTCAGTTCCTTTACTGGTATAACATCTATTATTTCTGTTAGTCCACTGAGAAAAAAAGATTGTTTTTAATAATTATAAATAATAGTAAACACCTATAAGTAGCCAGTATAACTTTATTAATCGAATACTTACAACATTCATCAAAAATTACTGTTCGTGTATTAATAGTTTCCTGATGTTAAGAAATTGCAAATAATTTAATTTTTTTTGTCCATTTCTAATAACAAGTTAAATACATTTTTATCTCTTGAACTAATACTGCAGTCAAATTTAAAACATAAAAAGTCTTTACAAAAATAACAATTAAAGAGTATTAGCAATTACTATAATTTTCTAACTATTTTTTTTTAACAAAAATTTGACCAAAATATTCACCTAAAACAATCAATGTGAGTATGTTTGTACTACATAGATCCCACTAAGTACTGACAACTATTTCTGAGGCTTTTTTGGAATCATGGAGGCCTCATTCCAAATTATCAAATTAACTTAGCCTAATTTTTTTTGGATTTTATTTTTAAAAATACACTCTGAAACATTGAAGTCCAAAGATCCTCTGACTGGTCATCTCTTTTCGGAGCTCTAATTATGTTATGCCAGTCCAAGCAATTCATGAGGTTTTTTTACTTCGAGAAACTAAATACTAAATTTATGTTTTGTACCAGAAAAGTTGTTTTTGATCCTCCAGGACCATCACAATTGAAATTTTATTGGTTTACTCAAATAAAATGAGAAAAAATTTTTTTTCTACCATTTGACATTGCTCTATGATTTTACTGAATACTGACGTTCTAACAAATCGTTAAGGATTATGTAGATATTGACCAGGTGCAAGTGATGGGAGGGGATAGATGAGTCGACGTCAGCGTGCATAGTGGCGAAAACAAGAAATCTGGGGTACTAAATTACTGTCATTTTTGCTTAATTAAGGAAAGAATAACAGTTTTTTGTCAAATTTACACATGTTATCATCACATATGCATAAATAGTATCAATATCATGAAATTGCAGTTACACAAATGTAAAAAAATAAACTATGTGGTGCCAAGAACGGTTGTAAAATGTTTGAATGTAACAACATACTTATTAATGAAGCCTCGT
This sequence comes from Copidosoma floridanum, assembly GCF_036245765.1. NCBI lineage: Eukaryota > Metazoa > Arthropoda > Insecta > Hymenoptera > Encyrtidae > Copidosoma > Copidosoma floridanum. The sequence goes on from NW_028321888.1 coordinate 4,303,044, forward strand.
CAGTTTTCCATCCAGAGCACACTCTCAGAAACAGACGGCAAAAAGAAAGATAATTACGTGAAATAAGACATGATCATTGTGATTTCTATTATTTAAACGTTTATGAAATGTGGGTGTAAGAAAGTGCTGTGTTGTTCAGTGTAACAGTAGCGCAAAGACAAATGGAGTATAATTACATAAATTTCAATGATTATTCAACTGTAAATAAAAGTAATTTTCATGTGCATTGCAACTTAGACAATTTTCACAATAATCTAAATAAAATGTACATGCAGGTTAACTTTGTAGGAAGTTGAAGTTACCGATCGAGGTCTGCCTTATTACCACAGCACTCGTCAAATTGCTAACTTCATCACCATGAAATTCTGTAACATCGCACACATGACTACTTTCAACCAACTGCTTACCTTTTTTTAGGGCTTCAGAGTTAAAACAAATCGAGTAGGTCATATTCCTAAAGCCTGTTTTTATGATAGCATCCATTATCAGATGAATAAATACACTGATTTTTTGCTAGTTAATTAATTATTACTAAAAGTGTGCATCGGTGTATGCTGTTGACGTGTAATGTGGGTACCCACGGTTGCATGATTTTGACACCAAGGGTGGCGCTGCATGACATGCACCTGGCCAATACTATATAAAAGTTGCCTATTGCTATATTTGAAAGAAATTTTTTTTCTAAATCCCAAGACTATTATGAAGAATATTGTTTTAATAAACTTTTACGTACTTACTTAAATAATTTAGCAAAATAATTAATTTTGTTGAACTCAAACCAAACGTCAAGGGTTCTGGCAATTTTTATTGTGTTTTTAATTTAATTTTCTAGAAATATTGATTTTCTGTTTTTTTTATTAAAGATATACGGCTAGATGAATCACTTTGTCACCTTTACCACAAATTAGAAACTTTTGCCTTCTCCATGTTGCTTCCATCGGACTTAAATATTTACCATTAACATAGTTTCTAATTTTGACTACAGAATAATTCACTCATCAAATTTTTGAAAATGTTTTATCACCGCCTTTATTAATGTAGTCATATATGAATTTAATGCTTTGTATGGATACACAATGTTCAACATTTATGTGACATTCATATTTTATTGACAAAAATTTGCTATATGCTACAATCATCCATTTGTCAACCAGGCTTTTATTTTTATTTTTTTCCTATCACAACGATGGTTCAAAATTTAATTTTCTTGTATGTACCGTAGGAAACTATTAAACTGCAACGACGTTATGTCAGTATAAGGTTTAGGGAGTTTTTTTACACGTAACGTTTATCACATTATAAACTCTATGAAGTGCGAGGGCCAAACATTGTATGTTAAATAACTGATGTTGTAGAATATTTATTGTTTAAAGGCATTTTAGCTAATATTATTTCATCGGTGTGTTTTGGTGTGATTTAATTTATTGTTATGGGTTACTGGGTTATTACTGTGATTTAATTAATGTTAAAAATACTTTTCTTTTAATTCTTAGAGTCAGCAAATATAAGTAAACAAATAATTAAAAAACAATCAAGTGGACATATTCTTTGAAGGCCTCTGCGATGTTACAATAATGTTGTTCATTGAAAAATGTTTGTAATTACCGAAAACATCAGAACAGAATTTTTGGTCTTCAATTTTTTTAACATCTAAAATATTTTATTTCTCCTTTCCCTACTCCTAATAATAATTAAAATAAAATTTATTATTACAACGAGTGCTTACATTTGGATTAAAAGTTTGAACCAATAGCGAAAGAAATAAGTTTATTACTACTTAACAATCATAATTCTGTTACAGTTCTCAACAGCTACAAGGATTCAGTAAAAATCATCTTCTTTACCTATAATTTTATCATCAAATTATAAAGCTGTATTACATAAATATCACGAAGTTTGGTGAGTGGTTTGTAAGAGCCGTTATTGTTAAATACTTTTACTTGTTTTTTTAGTGTGCTGATAAATATGCGTAGGTAAATGTATCTGAAGTTTCAGACGTTGGAATCCAACGAAAATCCAAAGTTATTTTATTCCGTTTAGCAACTAAGTAAATACAAAAAATACATTATACAAACACGTAACATAGTGATAAATAATAAAAACTGCCAAAAAAAAATTCCAAGTACAGAAAACGACGTATAGATTTAACGTACACCACGTGTACATGAGGTGCAAGCAGAGATATTCAAATACATCTACCTATTGGCTTGTAATATGAGGATGATTATTTCAACTATTAGCAATGTACTCCCGAACAACTATACTTGAGTTAAAATCAGCAACAAATATAACCTCAATCATTTGCAAGGTATTTGACATAAGAAATATGTTTTAAATAGCACTATTTCGGTGATAGTTTTCCGTTTGCCAGTGCTAAAACTACAAAAAAAATGTATTATACTTTCTATACACTAATACAACTAGACTGTAAGTATGAGAGCCCGCAGTCATAATCTCTATTAGTTATAAGCACTTAGATACCCAGACAATTGAAAAAATAGCACTTTTTTAGCGATATATTTCAATTCACCAGTGTTAGAATTACAAAAATTATTTTATTATACTCTCTACCCACTAATACAACAAAACTGCAAGTATGAAAGCCCACAATTATAACCTCTATTAGTTATAAGCACTTAGATTTCCAGATAATTAAAAAAATAGCACTTTTTCGTCGATATCTTTTTATTCGCCGGTGCTAAAATTAAATAACAAATTCTATTATTCTCTCTTTACACTATTGCAACGAAACTGTACGTATTAGTGACCACAATCATAACCTTTATTAGTTATAAGCACTTAGATTGCCAGATAATTACAAAACCGGCACTTTACTGGGCCTAGTTTTCCATTCGCCAGTGCTTAATTCACAAAAAAAATTTTATTTTACTCTCTAGACACTAATACCAATAAACTGTAAGTATTAATCCCCGCAATTATAACCTTAAATAATGACAGGCACTTAAATACGTAACAAATTCAAAAACCAGCACTTTTTTAGCGACAACTTTTTATTCGCCAGTGATAAAATTTAAAAAAAAATTTTATTGTACTCTTCATAGACTAATACAACTAAGCTGTGAGTATAAAATCTCGGAATTATAACCTTAAACAGTTACAGGCCCTGAAATGCCGAATAATTTGAAAAAATAGGACTTCGGCAGCAAAATTTTTTTATTCGCTAGTGTTAAAATCACGAAAAAAATTTTTTCGTACTTTTTATTAACTGATACAATTTAACAGTAAGTTTTTATGCCTGCTAACATAATTATTACTAGTTGTGGATGCTTGGATTGCTAAAATAACGAACTAAAGTTTTGATTTGTTTAAATGGCGGTCGAATAATTGTGTGCCGAGCACTTTTACCTACATAGAGTTGTCACCATTTACTTCGGTTTGGGATGATTTAAAATTTAAAAAAAAATTCAAACATACTCGCTAAAATCATTTTTATAACATATCAAATATGTAGCTGGGTTTATTTTGATTTGTTTAAATGGCAGTTGAAAAACTGTTTGCCGCGAACCTGCACCTACATAGTGTTACCACCATTTACCTCGATTCCAGATGATTTAAAATTTTTAAAAAATTTAGACACATTCGCTAAAATTATCTTTATAACATACTAAATTTACAGCTGGGTTCATCTTGATTTGTGTAAATGGCAGTTGGCAACTGTTTGTCGCATACTTGCACCTACATAGTGTCATCACCGTTTACTTCTGTTCCGGATCTTATCAACGCCTGAGAAATTATTTACGAGGTGAAACGAAGTTTGAACTTACCATACTTTTAGGGGTGGTTTTTCTGTGGTAAAACTACCCTTACACGTTTTTTTGTCGTTGATGTATAAGCAGAAAATCCTAAGAAACAGTGACAGACGATTTCCAACTGTAAATTATACCTTTTTTTATTGTTTTCATTTCCGTCCGTCCTGAAGGTTTAAATGGTCGAATTAATCCTTACACGTTTTTTTTTTAGTTTGAACGACTGAGAGAAGATTTTCATTGTAAAGTTTTAAATAGAATTATTTTTCCACTTCTGTCTTTTTTAAGGGTGGTTTCAATGGGGTGCAACCTCCTTTACTTGATTTTGTTTGGAGTACAGAATCGTAATAAGCGACCCTTAATCCCTCGTAAAGGCAGTTTTTGAAGTACAATATTGAATTTTTAAAAATTTTATAAAAGTTACCATAAGCGGTGTTTTTATGGGGTGCAATCAGCCTCACACGATTTTTGACCGTTGATTCGCCACTTACCATTTGAAGAATCTCAGAGAAAAGATGTCCATGGAAAAGATTTATATTTTTGTACCATTGGGGATAATTTGAGGGTGGTACAGCTACCGTAACTTCTCTATATTTCATTGTACGGCAGATTTTACTGATGATAAATAAGGCAGATTTTACTGATGATAAATAAGGCAGATTTTACTGATGATAAATGTTGCTAAGGGCTTTCAGTGATTTTATACATTGACTGATGTCCTACAAACAGGTTTATTAATTATCACATGTAATACTAACGGCAAAAATTAGAGAATTGTACGAAACAGTTTTGGTTATTTTTGACGTTCATCGTTTTTCAAAAGTATCTGTATAGAGAGTATAATAAAATTTTTTTATTTATTTAAGCACCAACAAATGGCAAGATATCGCTGAAAAAGTGCTATTTTTTAATCATCTGGGTATCTAAGTACTTATAACTAATAGAGATTATGATTGCGGGCTTTGTACTTACAGTTTTGTTGTATTAGTGTGTAAAGAGTATAATAAAATTATTTTTGTTATTTTAACGCCTGCGAATGAAAACATATCGCTGAAAAAGTGCTATTTTTTTGATTGTCTGGGTATCTAAGTGCTTATAACTAATGGAGATTATGACTGCGGGCTCTCATACTTACAGTCTAGTTAAGTATAATACATTTTTTTTTGTAGTTTTAGCACTGGCGAACGGAAAACTATCGCCGAAATAGTGCTATTTAAAATATATTTCATATGTCAAATGCCTTACAAATGATTGAGGTTCTGTTTGTTATTGATTTTAACTCAAGTACAGTTGTTCTGGAGTACATTGCTAATAAATAAAATATTATTTTAATATTACGAGCCGATAGGTAGATGTATTTCAGTATCTCTGCTTGCACTTTATGTATACGTGTTATATGTTAGATATATACATCGTTTTTTGTACTTTAAAACTTTTTTTGGGAGTGTTTATCATTAATTACTACATGTTTGTATGACGTATTTTTGGTAGTTACTTAGTTGCCTAACCAAATAAAATAACTTTGGATTTTCGTTGGATCCAACGTTTGAAACTTCAGATATATCATAGGTAACACAAGACTTCATATCGTACTAACACCGTTAATGACTACTATTTGGGTGCAGGAGCTGTGCACGACTCTCAGATGTTTGAAACAGTTTGGGGTATGTGAGGCAAAATGATAATAAATGGGGATTTTAACAGCCGGATAGGAAGTTTATTTGTGGTGCAAGGCTGGAGTGGGAGAACTTGAATAATAAAAGAAATAGCAAAGACTTAGTGATTAGTAATAAGGGGCATACATTAGCTGAGTTCTTGGATAATTAAAGTTGGTATGTGTTTAATGGCAATTGGAGAGAGGATAACCAAGGTAAATATCAATAAAGAGGGACTGTTCGGTTGTCGATTACGTGATGATAAACGAGTTAAGTGTGGAAATAATGAACAACTTTTGGGTAAAATCTAGATGTAACTCAGATCACCTACCACTTAAAATACAGTTAGATTATTGTTCTGAAGTTCAAGAACCAGCTGAAAAAACTGTTAAAAAAAACAGTCTATTTATGGACCAAGAAAAGCATCATAGGGTATAAAAGTAATTTAGAGAAAACAAAAATAAGATAAAAGACTAGAGAAAGTGCTGAAGTGTTAAGGGAAAAGTTATAAAAAGTGATTCTGAAAGCAATGGTAAAAAAAGACATTAAAATAAAAAAGCGGAAGTTAGATTACAGGGCGTGATGGAATAATTCTTGTGCCAAAAAGAAAAGAGCAGTAAAGCTAGCCTTATAAAAGTATAGGGCAGGAAAATTTCTAAAGAGCCAATATAAGTAAGAGGAAAAAGTGGAGATGCTATTATGCAGATAAAGAAAAAATTTATAGGGATTTTGAGGTAGAGACTTTAAAAAATATAAAAAATGAAAGCAAGGTTTAAAGACTTTCAAATAAACTTAGAAACGAAAGGAAACGATGGAAAATAACATCATATCGTGTGATTGGAAAAAAAGCACTAAAACTAGCTCTAAAGTCTCAAAGCGTTTTGGGTTTTGATCTGTCTGGTGCTTCAATAGCAGGTCAGAGAGGATCCCCTGAGATATCCAGGCAGTTATATTTGCTGGAAACTTTAGTCAGAAAAGAGTTTAAGTCACTGGTCTTTTGAAGGGCCATCGATCATTGAACTAACTTGCAAACAAATATATTACAACTTGAGATAGTTTACGAAAAACAGCCCTTAGCATTCACAAAAGTTTGAACAAGGCATGTAATCACAAAAGAACAAAGTGGAAACAAAACTTCAAATGCTTTAAATCTATACTATTTTCTGTGTCAAAAAACTGATGCAGAAACTTTGTCGTAATTAAAACAAAAGTGTCAGAATTTAGAAATAAAAAGTTTATGAAGTCAGGGATCAGCTTTTTATTATAACCCTGATAACAATCACTTACATCTTGCAGCTTTTTAAATAAGAACAATAATATGTGGTCGTATTCATTGCAGCACAAAAAACTAAGAAATCGGCTTCCTAAACTTTATTGCTTTGATAATAAAGATTTCACATTGGAAGACAAAATTTTCGAATTATGTATTCTATCAGTTTTAAATCTTTATGGTTTTAACAAACAGTCATTTTCATTTATTGTAACGTGAGAAAGTGCAAATCAACGGGCTTTCAGGATCAACAACTATTTTAAAGTGTCAAAAACGCACGGTACTTCTAAGTTTCATTATATTTTCCTCAACTCTCTTACAGTTCAGTTATCGACTGCATAGATTCTGAATCATAAATTTTTATAGTCAGAATTACGTGTCAACAGACTATAGTGCTCTACTCAGTAAGAGTCGGAGCCAAGACGGAGCACAGTGTATTAAATCGTAAAATCAAGTGTTAAAAGGCTCGCTCCAACTGAATTTGTCCCAAAAAATTAATGTTTGGTACAGTTTTACTCATTTTAAACTCTAGTTTTAGAATCCGTTTTCCTTGCATGCGAAACCAAACTGTTTCAACAAATTGTTTAATAAATATTAGAACAACAATGTTTGAAAATGAGCAAAAAAATATCCTACGGTTTTCAAGAATGATAATAATAAATTCAAGAGTTATGCTGCAAAAACTATTGTTTAAATAATTTGTTTAAATGGAATTATTAATCTTACATGCACATACGAACCATTTTTTCTTTTATTCTTAATGTCACTTATTACAGATCTGCTATTGATTGTTTAAAAAAAATCCAATTGTGTAACTAAATAGTTTGAACAAGGACGAGTGCACAAATGTTAAAAGAATAAGCGCTACATTTTTTTGTTGTTTTAGAGGGCCCATTTATACATTTAATGTTTATAAAACAACTGCTAATACAAACTTCCTTCAAAAACTGGTAAGAGTTGGTTTAAAGAAGTTGGAAATAGAATAAGCTTGTATTTTGTACAGCTTGCAGGACTGCAAATTATACTTTTAATGCGTGATCTATTAATTAAAAATCATCTCATAGAATTAGTTGGTGGTTAGAGAACTTATGATTAGAAAAATATCATTTATGGTGCGTACTGTTTTATACACAAAAATTTATTTTTAAAATATATTTTCTAAATGTTCGAAGTTGTATTTCTAATTTTTCAATTGACTCATTGAATATTTCTAAAAGGTATTAAATATCGAATCCTATTACTAGTATTCCGCAGTCGAAGTGAATAAACACACTTTTGGTATGAATTGATTTTTTAAACAATTGTTTTTATTAATTAATAAAACAAATCAGATGACTAATGAGAAGGAATGTTTGGTGGAATGCAAACGACGTGTTTTGAGAAGTCTTAGTCGGCTAATTTTTTTTTTTTTTTGTTGTTGACCAAACAGTTATTAAATGGTAACAATTTTCCTCAATGTTTTCTAACGATTGATATGTTACTAAACACTTTTTTTTATCAATGCTTTCAATTATAAGTAAATCTGCGATTTTTTGAAAATTTAGGGTTAAAAATCTTACAAATATCAATGGTTCTAACCATTTTTCATGCTCCAAGTTTGACTATTATAATAATAACAATAAATAAATAAATGTATAGGAAAATTAAAACGGACATTTGAAACTACGTTTAAATAATTTACAAGTTAAATCTTTGAAGTTTGATGTAAGAATTAAATTGAAGCCTGGCAAAGACTTGACAAATGTTGATGCGTGCACTAAAGTTAAAGTACACGCAAATAATTTTTTCCATTTGAATAAATTAAATAAATTATATTCTTTTCTTTTAAATGGTGTACCAACATAAAAGTCAATATTACCATGATGATAATTACTTTATAAATGCGTATACCCTTTTCTTTGTTACTTCCTTGACATACTAGTTATCTTGATGTTCTACCAGAGGATACAATTTAGTTGACTTTTAAATATTATCATAAAATGATTATAATATCGAGAAAATATTAAATTTGTTCAATCGATTTCTCAAAGTACTAATGAGCTGGGTCTACAAAATTTTTTAATATATGATCGTGTCCACGCGGAACCAGCCAGCCTACGTTTGCAGCATTTTTTTCAGTAGAACGCGCTTTATTCAATTTGCTCACAAAGGAAGGAAAATAGCTAGAAAAAAAATTTTAAGACATGAATCGATTAATATTGACCTGCTCTTGCTTATGGTGACATTTGTTTTTTCTGAAAGAATTTTTTATCGGTGAAAACCAAGTCTTAGGTTCTGGCCATTTATTCTCAAAATGTGCTATTTATATACACACATCTGGACCAATCAAACAAGCATATCATGAACTACATCTCCTTAAGTTTTCAGAGTGGGAAAGCTGAAGGTGCAGAAATAGTAAGTAAATGAAGGCTACGATGCGTAGTCTCGCGCGATGCCACGCACACGGAGCAGACTTGTCGCTGCAGCTGCTGTGATACACTTTTTCATACTCGCTTACAATCGAAGAAAGCAAGCTAAAAAAATATTATAACATGTAAACCTATTGATTTAAGCTGCTTTGTCCAGTAGTTTGTTCGTTTTTACAGCTAACTCTTTTTTTCTAAGAAGAAAAAAAGTCGTATATTAAGAGTCAAATTAAAAAAATTAGAGCTTAATTACATGTTTTTTTTTAATTTGCCATACGACAATTAGCTGACCAAAAGAGACACATCAAATTCAGAAGTACAAGTATATTCTTACTAATGCCTGTAATTGTTATTGTTATCTCTAGCTTAGAGATAAGTTCAATCGTATTTAATTCACTTTGATTTGCAATTATCGTTTATTCCGTTCGACTGCAATATGTATTACTTTTTGTTATTTTTTTTCGTTTTTTCATAGTACTTTTAGCAAAATCTATGTAGGTTGTAAGCTTCTACAGCTTGCTCAAGGTCTTTCCGCACCTTGACTGATTAGTTCTCATCGTATTGACTCGGTTCAATGGCCTTCCTTGCATATAACGTTTGGCTGGTACTTCATGGGCACTTGGCAGGAACTTGGTAGGCACTTGCCTTGCACTTGAGGAGCACTTGGTAAGTACTTGCCGAACACTTGGCGGGTACTTGCCGGGCACTTGGCTGGCACTTGGCTGGCACTTGGCTGGCACTTGCCGGGCACTTGGCAGGTACATGCCCGTCACTTGGCAGGCACTTGGTGGATACTTGCTGGGCACTTGGCAGGTACTTGCCGGGCACTTGGCAGGCACTTGGCACGTTCTTGGCGAACACTTCCCAGGCCGTTAACAGCCACTTGGCAGGCACTAAGCGGGCACTTGGTGGCCATTTAGCAGGTTATTGGCAAGAATGGTTGCCCATTAAGTACTCGCCACGTACTTACCAAGTGCCTAGCAAGTACCCACTAAGTGCCCGGCAAGTACCCTGCATATACCCGCCACGTGCCCGCCAAATTCCCGCCAAGCCCCCGGCAAGTACCCGCCAAGTGCTTAGCAAGTACCAAACAAGTACTCGTCAAGTGTCCAGTAAATGCCCGCCAAGTGCCAGGCAAGTGCACACCAAGTGCCCAGCATATACCCATCACGTGCCTGGAAAGTGCTTGCCTAGTTTCCAGCACATACACGTCAAGTGCCTGTCAAGTGCCTGCCAAATACTCGGCAAGTGCCCGCCAAAAGCCGGACATGTACTCGCCAAGTGCCTGACATATGCCCGCCGAGTGCCTGGCATGTACTCTCTAAGTGCCCACCAAGTGCTCGGCAAGTGCTCGCCAAGTGCCAGCCGAGAGCTTGCTGAGTGTACGTCAAGTGCCCATCAAATGCTCATTAAGTGCCTGTCAAGTGCCTGCCAAATGCCTGCCAAATACCCGCCAAGTGCCTGCTAAGTGCCCGTCAAGCGCCCGCCAAGTGTCGTCAAGTGTCCGCCGAATGCCCGTCGAGTGCCCACCAAGTGCCAGCCAAGTACCCGCCAAGTATCTGATAAATTTTGTAACATTTTTGGCGAAAAATTTTTTTTTAATACACTATGGGCTCAGCTCCTATTCCAACGAGCTTCCTTTCAGCCTTTTGCTTAAATCGTAAGACTTTCTATCTTTAGATTTTATGAGGATTAGTATGGATATTAATATTTAAATAAAAGAATTTTTTAAGTTTTAGTATAAGTATCTAACTTGATGAAAATTTTCTAAAACTTGTAGGTTTATTTCATGTATTTCATTGAAAATAAAATAAATTTAAATACTAATGGCTCTTCTGTACATTCCTTGTAAGTCATTATTACTTGTTAATTATTGTTTATTCTAGATCTTGCAAAATATTAATACATATTGTGTTAGTTTGCATGCAAAATGTGCCCCTAACATAAAATATATCCTTAGCCATCAAAATATAAAAAAAACCTAATTATACATAATCAAACTTTGTTTACTAACCTTTAAAGATATCGTCTGTCAAGAACAGTAGACATGATATCACTTTAGAGCAATGACAAAATAAGTTCTAACTACACTATTTATTTTACAAGTCCTCGTGACTGAAGAATTTACTATTCTGGTGAAATTTGTCAATCCTTATATTTTAATAATACTACATAAATAAATAGATCCATTTATTTTAACACTGTTACCTAAAGGGTAGTTGTTGATGCTATCTAACTTGTGAGTTGCAAGAAAAGCAGTTGAAAAATTGAAAGCTTGAACAAAGTCGCGCATAAAACTTGTTTCGCTGATATCTTGTATACGGTAAGAGGCCGGATAAAAATAAAAATATTATTGTGTAGAGCAGAAAATTTACTCCTGATTTGATGTTTCTTCTTTTATTTGCAGTAAAAATAATTTTTAGATAAAAATACAATAAAGGACGTTCTGCGAGATGTTTGAGTGAGTGACACAGAGAGCGCGACGACATACAGTTGTGTATGCCAGTATAAGTATGCTACCAACGGTGTCGTCAGCTGGCAATAGGTATATGCATAGAATTACTTGATAATATGAGTAGTATCGTTATTAACTTATATCTAAAAAATTTGTGCTAGTCTTGATGAAATAAGTTCATAAAACTTGATAATATAGATAAAAAATGTATATACAAGTTGTAATTCTACTCATTTTAAAAGGTATACTACTTACCAAGAAACTACTACATTTTAAAAGTTAGTGTTATTTATTTAGTTACTATTATTATTTTAATAATTTTTTTGGTAGGTGATAAGTTTTTTTGATAACACTCTTGTAGTTACATGATTTTGTGGCTAATTATCATAATATCCATGAAATTACATTAAAATCCGATGATTGGATGATCGGATGGTTTTGAAATATGACAGAATAAGGAGCAGACAATATTAATCTAACAGCATTAAAATCTAATCTTTACATTACACACAGCAGTAAAATAGCAGATGCTCTTGCGCACGCGTGGATATACCCATTTATACAGCTATACTGACGGTACCTCACTGCTTACCGACTCAACACAATGACAGTAAGGCAACGCTGCGCGTTCATACAGCTGCGCCATAGTATGCCAACCCCTTCTAGAGGTAGATTGTAACGTGTTTTCAATTGCCTTTCAATTAAAAGATATTAGCCCGAAAAATAAAATTCCAACGGGGTTCACTTAAAAAAAAAACGCTCTACACGCTGTTCTTGGGAAACGCCACAGTTGCATATCAGCCTGTATATCTAATAGCCTCAAATGGTGGACGCAAGTCTGTGGTAATCTTATGGGATGAGAAAATTAATCAGCACTGGTCTTATCGGTGTCTCCTCACTTCTACGAAACTCACTAGTTTTACATAGATTCCACCATGAAACTACAAAATTTGAATAGATTCTTTGTTTGGTTTTAATGTACGTAGTATGCAGTAATACAAAACAGCGGCATCTGTATTGTGAATAACAGCGATACTTAATAAGACAAGTATACAGCATCTTATTATTTGTTAATAGCAACTGCAGACCGAACCTGATGATGTAATAGTAACGATTGCTATTAGATTTGATTTTTTTTTTTTTTTTTTTTTTTTTTTTTAAAGAGACCATTGGTTTGGTTGTAACGACCTCAAAAATAAATGAAAACAAAATTTTAATCAGCCGTGTTAAAACTTCATATTTATAAGCTATTTATGCTATTGAAGATTATTTATTGAATGATTACACAAAGTAACAACTAAAATACGTATTTGTTTTATTTTCCGCACGTACAACGATATAGGACAAATGAGATTTCCAGAATAAACATATAATAAAGATAAATTATTTTCGAAAATGATATCATTAATAAAAAAGTAAATGGTTCGATAGCTAACATAAGAAATGTATGACTGAATTCCATGATTAATTACTTTGGGAAAGCCGTACGGCATTCCATATGGGTCTACGTATGGTTTTACATAAGGAGTTTTGGATTGGTAATGCCGTATGTAATGACGTATGGAAAAACCCATGGAATTACAAATTGAAAAAAAGAAACCATTCTCTAATTCTAACTCATCTAAAAATAACTGCAGAAAATTGTAATTCGTTATTTACTGTTGTTTAGCATAGTTACCATCTGGATGATAAGTCAAAAAAATGCAGTACAAGAACTACTTCAGGAATAAAAGAAAAAATTAAAAAATAAAATTTTATATACTAAAGGAAAATCAGTTAAATCTTCTTGTTTTGTAGTTATAATCCAAATGGTAACACATGTAGTTAAATGTAAATAATGCATTACAGTATTCTGCAGTTATTTGTAGATAACAATTTTTTTTTTTTCGTTTGTAATTCCATGTATTTTTCCATATGGCACTACTTATAGAATCATCAATGTAAAACTTCTTATGTAAAGCTATATGTAAAACCATATATAATACCGTATTGCTTGGCTAAAGTAATTACACATAAAGTTTTGCCACCCTTTTTTCAGGAGGAAAGCCTTCTACTTTATGCATACTCTATGTAGGGATTCCTTAATAGATTGCACATCTTCATGAGGATTGTTCTATACTTATTGCGGGAGAGTTTTTCAACCCCTATATTGTAGTTCACAAAATCTGTAAATCAAAATTCATAATTTTTGTCATTTTTTGTTCAATTCAATTCATTTTAAATAAAAGTGGTCTTCATTTTGAAATGTTGTTTTTAGATTTTAAATAGTGAGATATTTTATAATAGTAAAATTGTAGCAATTTTTGATAGCAATATTATATACACAAGTCGTTAATTTCCATTATAAAAAACTGTTATCTATACAAGTATACACAGTTTATTCCTATGCATGTAGGTCTACTTAATTCAATTTTGACTTTATAATGGACCCATCAACTTCTTTTCTTTAGTAGAAGAAAAGAACCGTTCGTTTAGAACAAGTAATTTTTTTTGCAGAATTTATAGAATATTTTGCAACGAACTAAGCATTAAAAAACCAAACTTGAATGTGGTGCCTTAAAATACACAAAAAAAATTAAATAATGTCTGTAATAAAATTTTTTGAGAAAATATGAGTTAACAAACAAATTTCGCCTAATTATGAGATTTTTTTGCTTCTACGTCAAAATTTAAAGTTGCTGGGCTTATTCTACAACAGACTTGAATGTAGTGATAAATCTAAATACATAAAGAAATGTAAAATCCTATTCTACATTAGGATTCTAGGGACTTTTACCTTATAGAGAAAAGCTAAACCCGGTTGCTAACTGTCAGATGATAATCAGCTGATTATTAGCTACCATTGTAGCATAATATTTGCCTGATATTAACCCAATTTTCTCATAATTATTACTTGATTTTCAGCTAATTTACACCCAGTAGTAATTGGCGAAATTTATGTAAAAATAAGTTCAAAATCAGATAATAATCATGTAAATGTCGGGTCAATTCTGCTCAGTAAGCTTCAAGCACAGCTTACCTTATTTACATGATATTTACAATACATTAAGCTTATTTTTACGTGATTATCAGCAATCACATATCCGGTGAAAATTAGGTGATAATCGGTAGAAAATCGGGTAAATATCAGGTGAATATCATTTTAAAATGTTAGGTGATCATCATCTGACGTTTAGCAACCGGAAAGGGTTATGGGTCAATACTAAAACTAGATTCTGATCGGTATTCGAACCAAAATATATTTAAGAATAGTGTAGTCTATTATAAATAATAAATGTTTGGTGAAGCTGTGTTACTTCCATAAGGAATAAATATAATTAATTGTTTACCAAATACAGCATCATAGACATCTTCTGGAATGCACGTGAAATAATTTGTTTCCAAATCAACTCTGACAATCAGTTTCATTAGCTTCCTTGACACGTCAGCAGAATCTTTTGCTACTTGTATAATTTTTTTGAGTTTTTTCTTTGAAACATACACATTATTCTGGCAATACAGTTCAATCTATATTTAAAAAGTGTTGTTTTATAAGACATGTTTGTGTTACACTACTTATTGCGTTTCCTATATTAAAAAAGAGAGTAATTTCAAATAAAGCTTTTGCATTTGTTTCGTGACTGGTTCAAACTAAGATAGCGTGGTTATAATTGAAATTAAATTGTTATTTTTATTAATAAAACGGAATTGAAATTAGAATTTTATTTAATTATGTTTTTTTTAGACAAACAGTCAAATGTTAATATAAATTACGGTAACGAGGATTTAAATTATAAGTTAAGTACGTTACATATATCTTCATTTAGCAAGATAAAAAATACTAAGAAGTAGAAAAAATTAATTATCCAACAGTCAACACTCTGACTGTTAATATATTTAATAAGTGCGCCACTTGATCTTTTTGGTACATCTATTCCAAATTGGATATTATTAATTAAAAAAACAAGATAGTAAGGTCGCTTGAGTAAACCACAGTGTGCCCACCTAAAAAAAACAACGGAATTCCATGTGTAATTACTTCTGTAAGAACTTTTTCAGAAGGGAGTATCTTAACAACGACAGAAATAGTAGCAGAAATATGTAATCAAACTATTGTTATTTTTAAGTAAACTAATGTTTAGTTGTAAAATAAGGAAATGGTAAAATATTTAATTAAGTAATAATTAAAGGATTTACTATGATTTACATCAAGAAAAATTAATAACATAACGACTTGACCATAGGCCAGGTGTATGACTAGTGCTGCCCTCATTTACCATCAAAGCCCATGTTAAATCTTATAAATGAAAAATAGTTTACATGGATGTTATGGACACATCGACTCCCAAATCCCGTAAGACACAATCTTAAAATAAGTAGTGGGGCCAGCCCGGTTCACTAACATTATGCAACCAGCGAATAGGTAAAACAAGGAAAATTACTATTTCGTCTTCATGTATTGTGACATGAGCTATAAATGGATGAAAAATATCAAAGTACAACAAATAGTATGGTATGGTATTTTGTTTCTAGTACTCTTTTCGGCGTTCAATATATCAGAGACCTTTTTGCTTTCAACTTTTTGCCCTAACCGCATGGTGTGCGAGTCTTTCGTGCGGACATCTTGCAAAGTTTCCCTCAGACGACTCGGTCATCCATCTTATTAGGTACTATTTACAGGGTGCAGCGATTGTCTCAAACACACCTAAGCTATTATCAAGTTTAATAGAAGGATATTTTCCAATAAACCATCTAATTCGCTGTACCTAAGCTTTTTTATAATCGACAGTGGCTTTACACGATGAGCTGTCCAGGGTCATGTATTTTTTCTTTCCATCGAAAAAGAAGCCCGTTGAGGTCCAGACATCACCAGAAAAGTCCACTATTTGTTTTAAAAATCATATAATTGGTTTATCGGCATGCTGGGTAGTCATTCTATCGGAAAAGACCGAAAAAAAATCTCGATAATTTTCGACGGGATTTGAACCCACGACTCCTCTCGTATCTCTGGCTAGGAGCTAGGAGGCTAGATCGCTAAGCACTAAGCCATCGAAGCTTGTAAGTTAATCAAATATATAAATAAAAAATAACTGACTACCGTTGTCTCTCTCATCTGTCAAGATTATTTCATCTGCAACATCAGCACTGGATTTCACCGCATTGATTTCAGGAGCTTATTTACAATGGAATAATAATATTGGAAAAATAATTCTTTGAAAAACATAAAAAAGCAGAAGAAATATTTACTTTGGGTACACTGGTTAACTTTAACTACTTCTGATGAGCGTCTCTCATTCAAGGACATAAAACCTACAAAGAACACCATAATAATACAAATGTATTATAAAATAAATTACAATAGATAATTATAAAATTCTGTCTTTGCAATTAATACCCACCTGAAAAATGGATGACGAGACTCTATGAGCAATTACTTCACGAAAGCCATACCGCAATACATATGGTTTTACATATGGCTTTACAGAAGGGGTTTTGAATTGGTGATGACATATGTAATGCCACATGGAATTACAAATGGAAAAAAAAAATTTTCATCTAAACATAACTGCAGGATTTTGTAATGCGTTATTTAATGCTGAAGAAATGTGTCAGCATCCAGATGATAAATCCAAAAGAAGGGGATTTAGCTGATTTTCCCTTAATATTAAAAAATTGTATTTTTTAATTTTTTCTTTTATTCCTCAAATAGTACTTGAACTATATTGTTTTAGAATCATTATCCAGATGGTAAACATGCTCGACAACAGTAAATAACAAATTACAGTACATTGCAGTTATTTCTAGATAATGAAAATTTTTTTTTGTCCTTCAATTTGTAATTCCATGGGTTTTTTCATATGGCATTACATATGGCATCTTCAATTCAAACCCCCTTTTGTAAAGCCGTATGTAAAACCAAATGTAATGCCGTATAGGTTTCTCAAAGCAATTACTCTTGTGTTACCGTCCAGGTTATTATTTTTTTAATTATTAGTTATTAAAATAACTATTACTCATTGAATTCAATCGTTTTACATAAATATGATGTTTAAATGTCGCGCACAGATCTAATTTAAAGCTTTGCGCTTGGTAGCAGGTGGACGAGAATCTTTTTCGAGAATGTCAAATTGGCTTTAGAGATCAATTAACGGTGAGAACGTTGGGTTGGAGGCTCTAGGCATGGTGAGACAATGCTTCTGCTGGATTCCGATGCCGCCCTTGCAACTGGTGCCGCTGGTGATTGGTTGGGCAGTGACTCGCAGCAGTCAAGGAGAGCCTATACTTAATGCATTTGTCTCTTTTGCTTGATTGTTAGACAGTACATGAGCAATAGCACCAAGGGAAGTTGTCAATGGTTGTCGAGAGTAGGTAAAAGAGAGAGTTGACACACAGAAATTTTGTGTGGTTATATACAGTATTATTTATTGCAACTAGTTATTACTTTAGTCACTGCCGTAGCGTAGGTCTTGTCGGGTGAGCGAGAACCTAGCTTTGGCGATACGGCAGGATGCTGTAGAGTCGTAGCGCTGCCCTTTTTATATACTTTAAGCTACTTTCTTACTTGCGATATGTACCAGAAACTAGTAGTTGTCACCGAGCGAGCTATAGGCGGTACTTACTATCAAGCAAAAATTTGGAAATTGGAGCTGCGCGCGAAATTTAAAAATCAAATTTATGTAACACGATTGAATCAAATGAATAATAGTTACTTTAATAATTAATAATTAATAAAATCATACCTCGGACAGTAATACTTGGATGTCTGTTATTTTTTTTTCAGTTGAATTGTAAGATTGCAACCAATAATAAAACATGTGGTAAGTGTACCTTTGGTAAAAAGCTTTGGATCAATGCATGCTCCATTTTTTAGAACGACAAGGCCATCCAAGTAAGACTTGTCATGTATAAAACAAATAAGAAAAAAACGTATTTGACGAGTCTAAATTACTTGGTAGTTAGTATAATTTAAATCTTTATGAAAATGAACGAATCTGTATATACATAGCTATTATTATGCATACAATAAGGTACTTAATAGTGAATTTAAGAAGTCTAACTAACGTAACTAAACTGATTTGGAAAAACGAGGTTCGTATTCAGAAAATTTAACGTCAAATATTTTAGGGAGATCCAGTAGTAGTATAAGAATCCGGAAAAACTGCAACAGGCGGCCCACCAATTTCCGTCAAGTATCCAGTTAGTTCCTAAAAAGTTAACATTATACAAATGTACCTTTAAGCAGCCGTTAAGTACTAACGAAGTACCTATTCTCGATTTATAAGCATCAAATAATCAGCTGATAATAATCTAACATTTTGGCATGACATTTACTTAATTTACTGATGATTTTCACCTGAATTTCAGCTCATTGTCACCTATTATAAAAATGGTGATAATAAGATGGAAATCAGCTGAATATAATGTAAATATGATTTGAATATAAGGTAAGCTTTGCTAGAAGTTTACTGAACAGAGTTTACCTGATATTCATATGATAAGAACCTGATTTTCACCTAATAATCACCAATTTCATATAAGGTGACAATGAGCTGAAAATCAGATGATAATCGAGAGAATTGTGTAAGTCTCAAGTGAGTATAATTTCAAAATATCGGGTGATTATTATCTGACACTTAGCAATCAAGTCAGGTATCCAGAAAGTGACGGTCAAAAACTGCTTAGTATCCACCTCGTACCCACCAAATATTGTCAAAGTTTTTTCTATGTGTTTGCTAAAAATCCGCAGAGTGCACAGACCTAGAACTCCTTATTTACCGTTAATAACATGCCAAGTTTCAGCCTAGTACTCGTTAAGTACCCTATTGCCAAGATCCACGTGATACGTCCACGTGACTGGCCATCGAAGTTCTACGTGGGCGTGTTAAAATGAAATATTTTTCAATTCAGACAATTCATAATCCTTCATGCCCGCCTAGTGCCGATCATATGCACGTTAATTGTGCTTTCTTTCAGGTACCCGATAAATACCCGTTTAGTATCCATAAGGTATCAGTCATGTTGTAGCCTACTATCCACCAATTGCCCATCAAGTACCCGAATAGCCCTAGATAAAATTTCCAGGTGGATTTACGGCTGGATTTCTAGGTGAATTTTTAGGGTACAGCTAGGTGCACGTCCAGGTGGATCCTGGATTTGCATCTGTTTCCAGGTAGATCCCTGTGGACATGAGCCACTACATTTGGTTTTTCCAGCCAAAGAAGGAGGATTATCTACCTTTTTGTAATGGATTTCAAAGACGATGAGAAAATACATACACATAATCCACAAGGAATTCCTACCAATTGAAAGTTGATTTTAACTCAATCTTTAATAACTATTCAGGGTTTATTTTCAACTGGAAATTCAGTTATATTTTTTGGTAAATATCTTGGTGTATATCCAAGACAAATAAAAAATTTTTTTTCAACCAGGTTACCGCAGCAGACTATTGGCCTAGTCACCGGGGCACCCACCTAGCACCTATGTGTGAGGGTGTATGCCACACTATTTTCCAAACTCTTAACGGATATCATATGTAATCATACCATACTCATGTGGGCATAGTGAGAGCTGAAACACCTTGCCAATTAAGCTGATACTCCCTGCACCAATAGTGCATCGGCTCCACTCACCACTGTGTAACCTTTCCCCGGAGATGAGTCCGCATTTTAGGATTTCCACTTCTCACCAGTTGAGCCGGCGCTCTCTGCCAAAGCATAGGATCCAGGATAATAAGCATCCCTGGAGAAGCCCCATGTTTCAGGGGCGACTCCTCACCGGTAAGACCGGCAATCCTTGCCGGCGCCTGGCATTGGATCCGCTAATCCCTACCTAAGGAAGCCCTAGCACTGTTTCACATGCACCCACATCTGAAGACCTGTGGGACAATGAGAAAACCCTGGAATTACTCTGAATGAAACTTCCACAGGAACCCGGGATTAACCGAACCCACAACCCCTAGAATGACTTTGTATCAGTAGCAAACACGCTTATTACTGAGCCAACGCTGCTCTCCAAGGCAAAATGTTATAGATTTACTTTTTTTTTTCACTACAGAGTTGACTGGGGGTAATATAAGAGAGTTAGAATAACCCTTCCTTGAAAACAGACCTCAGATTCGTATTTGGTAACCCGGAAAACCTCCGAGAGACAATTACCGAGGCAGAATATATCTTTTACGACTGGGGATGATGTGGAGGGGTTACAATTATCCTGCCTTGAAAATAGACCTTGGATTCGTAATCAGCGACATCAAAAACCTCCACGAGATGTTTTCACTGCTGACATGACTGGCAGTAATTTTAAGGGGTTCAAACAACCCTCCCTTGATAACAGATCTTGGATTCGTAGCCAGTAACCTCGAAAATCTACTAGAGACGATTTTTACGGCAAAATTTATATTTTTCCTAATTTTTTTCAATGTTTTAATGGGGGTGACTTTGAAAATGTTAAGAATACCTTATTGTGTTCAATTTTCAGAGCAAGGCAAAGGTTATTGGCAATAAATGTTCGGAAAGGTGTAAGGAATCATAGAAAAAAAAGAATTTTCGAAATCGGAGCTGTTGTACCACTTTTTCAGATTGTATAGTATTACATGGCTTATTTACTGGATTATACTGAAAATGTAGGGTAGATGTTTAGTGGACGTAAACTCGACAAGAAGTGACCACTAGACAGCTATAGCTCAACACCAGGCTCTGGCAAGTATTGTAATGAGTTAATTTAAAGGGTAGGGTCAGGCCATGACGTTAGAAAATACGTATGACACATAACATGCACACACACATGTATATGTAAATACGCACACGTGCTTCCATTAATCTTTTGTTTGTTTATGCTTGTTTGTTTGTTTATTTATCCAAACGTTAAACAAAATATTAATAAGAAAGTTGAACGACTAAAAGGACAAATTCTGAGAGCGTGCAAAGTTTGAGAAAAAAATAAAGCTTCATGTAGTATGATTTCTTAATTTTCGAGTGAAACAAATTATTCAATCCAAAAGCGTTGAATACACATACACTTGCTATAACCCCTCCTATAGTACTGTACAGTAGATATTACATTTATATATATATATGGGTTATTCTGCTGTAAGTTGCTCAGATCGTGTCTGGTACTCATACTCACGTGCCGTAATGAAATCCAAAACTTTAAAAACGTTAAATTGTGTTTAATGTTGTCAACTTCACTTGACATTTAGTCTAATACTGATATATTCATTTCTTCATTGAGATAATCGATCATTTAGAGTCGAATTTTCTATTCCAACCCATGTCCACAACTCAATTTCACTCATAAAAACTTTTACCGTTAAAAAATAAGGCTTATCTACTACTTGAGCGTGTAAGCACTATATACTCTAGCTATTGGTGATTAGATTTGTACCTTAGTCTCACCAAAAATCGACAAAAACAAGTGAGTTTTCACTGCATACATTTTGTCTATATATTTGCCCCATAATCGTGGTTTTAAAAAAAATCAGTTCAAACTAGTAACTTTTTGGATTGGAAATGCTAACCAATGGTCACTTTTTAAAATATAGGACTAAATTAATAAATCCTTACGACAGTAGTACCTGAAGTTGTTACCTCTCGAATAGCCAAGCTCTTCTTTTTGCGTATTTCGCGCGTACAAACATTTCATTCCGTTCCGACCCCCGATGGAACAATCACTCGGTGTACGTGCGCAGGTACGCAAACTACAGTTTCTTATTGCATTTGAGGCTAGTAAATAAAGTATGGGTGGACAAGTTATTGTAATACGTCTATGAGTCGTACGAGCACTACAAACATTGAAAATTCCATTCCGACCCTACCTCATCTCAAAGTGCCGTTTTTTTCGTTTTAGAGCAATCAATCCCAGCCAAACTTTTTCTTCATCACTGTTGGACTAAAAGACGAGACACGTGTCTCGGGGTCTCGTCCAATTGGCCTCTTTTCGCTACATAAATGCAAAAAAGGTGGTGCTACTTCCAACGTTGGTAGCCAAGTGGTGCACTCCATTAGGTGGCTTTATCTGGGCTTAAATTAAAGCAAAAATAGTCTTAATGATTAAAACAAAAATCTTTGAATTTTATGCCCCGAACGAAAAGTTGTAGTGATTTTATAAAAAATACTGAATTTCAGCCAAAATCACATCATTAGCGATATTTACGCTCTAATTGAAACAGGTGTAACTTTTGAATGGAGGCACAAAACCGAACAAAATTTCTCTTTAATCGATAGGTCTTGACCCCAGCTTTCATTGAAGCCCAGTAAGAACACTCGAACTGTTGAAGGAGCTTAGCTACATGTGTTAGAAACAGATACAATTACTCAAAAATCGATGAAAACTGACTTTTATAAAATTTCGTATAATTTTTGACCAGCAAATTTAGTAGTTGTATCGCTTTAGATATTTGTTACTGATTAAGTGTACAGTAGAAATACCATGAAAAAAAATTTTTTGAACCAATTTTTTTTTTTTTTTTTTCCAAGTCGATCTGAGCAAGTTACGGCAGAATCACCCATTTATATATATATATATATATATATATATATATATATATATATTTGTTTTTTCTGGCCAGGCCCTGATCATGGCATGAGGTCATTACACCGTGTGATTAAATCCCCTAATGGAAATTAAATTCAGTGAGAAGTCAAGTTTCGACTTGGCTACGCTGGTGCCAATTTCAGCCAAAGCTGAGCTCTGAAACGGAGCGGCACTCCAGGAGCGCTGGTGAAGGCACGACTTAGTTCTGGCGTGGCCAAAATTGGCTTGACAAGTACCAAGCCTCGGCCGAATTTTGTATGCACTATTCTCAGTCAATGAATTAAATGTGCTATCGTATAAGTAAACAATTAGTGTAAGTTGAAGTACTTTTGTTAACTAATGACTTATATATGATTTACAGTTCAAAACATAACCCTACTACATAGTGTAAGCAAAACGATTAACTTTATTATTCTTAACAAAAAACTATAAATATTTAAACGCATTATAATACCTTATGAAGTTACCTTCATAAAGTTGTATAAACCAACATTTATAAAATTTCACACAATAACACAATAAGACTGAGACTGTAAGGCACTTTTCCTTACAATATGTACATCTATGTATATTGTATACAATATATTCGTCATATGACGCGACTACTAGCGCCGAAGAGTCCTTACATAAGGAAATGAAGTGGCTTAAGTTGAAACTAAAATCTCTACCGTTTCATGCGTTGAAAAGAAAACATCGAAATTTAGCGCCATTCTATAAAGTGAAGAAGCATCATGCGGCAATAACTGGAACTAAAACCTCTCCCATGCGTCTCATGGCAAATTACAATAATATACATATTATATATGATGAGCAGACGAAATCTGGCCATGGCTTGGTACTAGTTAAGCCACGCCAGGGCCAAGTCGCGTCTTGACCAGAGCGCCGTTTCAGGCTAACTAGCGGCCAATGTTGGTGGCTTGACTTGGCCTAAGTGATCTAACGTAGCCATTTGATTTATTTTTTAATTGGGTCTATGTTTAAATCTGGCCAGGTCCTGGTCTTAGCCTTCAGATGACATTCTTGTCAGAAAGGTGTTTATCTAGGTGAACATCACGGTAGTTTTAAAATTGAAGATCCACCTAGATGTACACTTGAAAATCTACCTGGATATTTATTCAAAATTGTATCTGGAATTGTTTTTTAAACTTACTAGAATTAGCAAGAATGAATTTGCAAAGATAAACGTGGAATTAAGCACCCTTTTTCTTTGTGGTCCTGAAAATCCACTGAAATAGGGTGGAAAATCCACCATAATAGACTATAGAATTCACATGCAGTGGATCAAATGTCGACGTGAATCTGCCCAACAACAGCTGGAAGGCCCGGAGTCACCTGTACTTTTACCTAAAGAGACACCTGGATGTACCAAAATTTCAAGTTCGAAATAAACCTAGTTTTTTGTGCAAGATTGAATACAAATTTCCTTATAGTGGCAGGAAAGTACACGTGTATTTTGTCTTGATGTATTTTTATCATCGTAGACATCATCTAAAATAGGGTGGAAAATCTACCTGGAGTGATTATAATATTCATATTAATCTCTTTGGAAACAGCTGGAAATCCAGCTGGACTTTCACTTAGATATACACCAGAAATCCACCTGAAAATTTTATGTAGGAAGTGCATGCCTACAATTCCTTAGATACTCGACAATTGACATGTCCAAGTGCCTGACAAATACTCGCCAAGTGCCTGTCCAGTGCCCGCCTACTGAAATCATTCCATTAAACTTGTTATTAGCTGGGATGTGCTTGAGATAATCGTTGCGCCCTGTTATTAGTAACCACTAGGATAGATGAGGGAGAGGGAGTCGTCTGAGGGAAAATTTGCAATGGGCCCTCACAAAATACTTGCATACTTGGGCAAACGGAGGATAATCAGGGAAAATAGTACAATAAAGGTTTACTATTAGAGGTATTAGGAAACGTAGAAACCCTGAAATTTGTATACGTGGAATCTACATACTACAGCAACTTTTTTTTTATATGTTATGGAGAACGTAACCAAAAATTTTTGACGATTATTTCGTTGAAGTTACAGGTAACAGGATAATAGAGAATATGTGCAGTCAAATACTAGAGACTGCAGGCCAATGTAGATAAGATTAGAGTTAAGAGAGTAATTTAAAATATTTATAGTGATGGTGTAAACAAAAAATGCTATGGCATTTACCGCTTGTCGCTAGTACTGTAACGGGATACCACTTTTTTCCAATTTAGCTGATGCTATGGCTTCTTCTATCCGTACATTTTGTGACATAACTACACTTGATGACTTTGTCTGCGTCTCCCAATAGACTAATGAAAACATTGTAAAGTTATTTATGTCCTGGTTTTTAAATAGTTAATGATGATGATGATGATGATGATGATGATGATGATATGATGATGATGATATGATGATGATGATATGATGATGATGATGATGATAATGATAGATCATTTATGCCATCATCCACACCACAACGCTTCACTTCGTCCCCTGGACTGCGCTGCAGCGACTCCGCCTCGCACCACGCGGACCGCGAGCGCACGGCCACCACGTCCTGCTCGTCCTGGACCACGAGGGGCTTCTGCTCGTCCTAGACCCACACTACTGTGCACACACTCACACTCCGTCTCCAATTTTACACACTACCATACTCTCCCTCTCTCTTTCTCTCCCTCTCTCTCTTAACTCTGCTATACACCTTCACACACGACAAAATGCATGACCAATGGCAGCACTCCAAAGCATGCACCTCGCGGTATCTCGTACACCTCGTCTGGTCAACCCACATACTACTCTCTCTCTCTCTCTCTCTCTCTCTCTCTCTCTCTCTCTGTCTCTCTCTCTCTCTGTCTTCGCTATACTCTCTCTCGCTATAGCCTCACTTCCTGGTCAAACGTCCACCAGTCCAACCCAGTGCGATATCCGGGGTCTTCGAGCGGGTCGCTCATTTTGCGGCTTCACTTTTCTCTTCTGTTTCTTTCTTTTACCCTCTTCTTCTTGTCTCAGCGGCTTCCGTAGTCCTCGACCTGGAGATCTCGTCTTTCTGAGAGAACGCAGCAGCTGCTAGACTCGTGCACACACTTGTCTCTTTTCTCTTAACACTCTATGCACATTTTCTCTCTCTCTCTCTCTCAAACTCTTCTCTCGCCACGAAAACGCGCAAATCGCTAAAGCTCTCGCTGCTCACAATAGACATGATATGATATAACTGATTTTGCTTTAAAATTTTATGTATTAGGTTTAGGTATTGCCATAGAATAAGACAAAAAATGTAAATTTTGATTTTCACAGTAACACACTTTGTCATCGACAATTATATTTTTAATTCAAATACATTCAAAAATAATACTTGTATTTGCCTCAGTTGTTTGAATTACTTCATCAAATACAAATATTTTTAGTCAAGTATTTAATTTAAATATTTGAAATACAATTAATTAATTTTAAATTCAATGGTATTTGTAGTAAATTATTTAAAATATATCTGTATTTCATTAAATAAATTGAAATACTTCTATCAAATAAATTTTAATTTCAAATAGATTATTTAAAGTTCGTTGACCAAATGTTATTGTATTTTAAGCTTTTTGTATTCAAAACATTTTATTTCAAATGTTATATTTAAAATGAAGTATTTAGATTTTTTGAACTCAGTTTTATGTTTTTAAAATATTTCAATTAAAACGCCATCAGAATTCGTTAAAATAATGAAAGATACTGTAATAAAAATTTTAAGCAATTATTACTTAATATTAAAAAAAGTTTTATTTAATTAATTAAAAAGTTTTTTTTTCAAATAATTAATACGATTTTGCCCAAGTCTGTATACATACAAACATACATACATAAATACATATTAGAATCGACAAAAGTCTTAGCTCCCATTCACTCTTTATTAGCTCTCCCTTGATTTACACAGTTATTTACTTATTTTCAAGTGGTTCTTGATCCAGATTTATTCAGACAAGCTCTCCTCCACTTCATCAAAGAATCCCACAATCTCTTGCTGCACCATGTAAGTAACCTCTTTCTAATTTATCTCTAGCAGCTCTAAGGATACAATTTTTTATTCATTGAGAACTTAACAAAACTTGTGAAATGAAAATATTTCATTATCAAAAAAACTAAGCTCTTAGAAAAAAAATTATATGTAGAAACGCCTTTATTCTATAGTCAATTAGAGAGGCTATTCTACACATGACTTCTTTTGTGGTTTTTTTTAATAAAGAAAATTTTTTTCTAGTACTTAAATGATCAACTTATAGTTCTAGTTTATTTTAAGTTTGTGGCTAAAATTTGTTTCATAATAGACGCTTCGAATAATATCATTTAATATTCAATTTTGTAGATATTTTATAGAACAAATCTTTGTTAGTTGAACTTGACTCATGTTGACACTAGCTGCATCATGTTATTTATAAGGTGAATCATCCAAAAGATAAAGAGTAGTAAAATAAAAAATACTTAAATGTATTAAACATAGAAAAAAAGGTAATAACTACTTAATTTTACAAGTGTATTTCTACAATATACCAAAAGTACATAATTAAATTTTTTTTAAACAACGATCTATTTATTTTAATATACTGTTTACTAGAAAGAAATGTAAAAAATCTGACATATTTATTTTCAAGATCTATTCACTTTCTAATGTAAATACTATTTTATGATTAATGGAGATGCACATTCACAAAAAGGCACATGAAAAACATTATGTAATAAATTTTTTTACTGCCATAAATATCAGAGTGATAGAAAATAAGCAGAAAATAAGTATTTATGTTAGGGGTTACATTATTTGTCAATGATAACTAAAAAGCAAAACACATTTCCATTGATACCTTACATCCCATAAGAATAATAGTAACTGTATTTTTAAACGTAGAAAATCTTTTTAAAGGGATGATTTAAAAACTATCATCATTTTAACCAGTGAGTCTAGTTATGATATTCTCAAACAGAATGTCGATTACTATAGTCGCTCACTGACATTGCTTTAAAAACATGGCTTTTAGTTATGTAGCTGGGTATCCCAGCAACCAATGAAACTCTGACAGTTATGAATTTACCATATTTGACACCCTAGTTCGTGAAAACGACCGAGTGCCATGACAACAAAGGCATTGTAATTGCTAACGCCCCTGATGTACGGGACACCTGACTGGAGCATAACCAGCTTCATTGGTTAAGAGCGTCTTGATCGTTCTTCCAACCCAACTAGTGATGTCAAGGCACCTCTAGCCACAACAACAAACTAAAGAGAACAACCTTAAAGAGTTCGGTCAGTTTTATTTGCTGGAAATATTAACAGCCTCTGACTAAAAGTGTCACTACTGGGCCCTTTTAAGGGCTATTATAAATTTTTACGTTTGCTAAACCACCGTTAAAAAGAGCCATCCAAGGTTAAATTATCTTACCAACAAACGATTTAAAAAAACTATTTCTGATAAATATTACAAAGCAACTTTCGATAACGATTTTTCCTCTTATAACTGTGTTCCGACTTTTCCTCTTATAAAGCCGGCCACTTTTAAACTAAGTCAGTCATACACTGGCACACATTACAAGCGGAGTTGCTTATCGCGAGGCTACGTACCTCAGCCACTGACAACCCTGTGTAACCCTTTTAACTGTAAATATTTAACCAGGAATTACCGATCTTCTCTAAGGTCTACAATTGGCAAACTTAAGAGTGAAACTATAAAAGAGAAACAAACTTGATGAAACGAAACAGTCTTTAACAGACTGGTGTCAGGAACCATTTTCCATCTTGGTTCAAAAAAAAAAATTAAGCTCTGCGAAAAAAAGGTTCTTTAGACACCAACGTATCCAGCGTAACACCAGGATACATTTGGAAAGGGCAGTACAACTATATCTCTAACGTTTCAAAGTGTTGAGGTTTTCCTCCCAACCGGTCTGAAGCTACAATTGCATGCTCTGCAGGCCAGAGAAGACCACCCTGAGGTATCCAGGCAGTCACGTTTGTTGGAAACTTCACTTGAGAAAAAGTTTAGTTCACCGGTTCTTTGTAGGGCCATCTAACTTTAAACTACTTTGCCAATAAATATATTTACAGCTTAACAAAGTTGGCAAAAAAACATCCCACAAGGCTCACAAAATTTTTATCTCAATGCATTGTATTTTTTTTTTACTTTTTTACAACTTATTGTGCGATCAAATCTGCATGGATTCCAAAACTTTTTTTACTTGGAATTTTTTTTATTTCAAGAAGCGTCAATAATAGATGCAAAATTTTTAAATAAAAATATTTTTCTTTACGTGTAAACACACTAAGGTATTTCACTCAGTAAGACTGGAACAAAGCCAAGACAGATTGAATAGTATTTTATATAATTCATTATTACAAATGGTGCTAATATCGGCGCATCGAGCGCACAGTAAGCAAAGACTACACTAGTATATAAAATAGACTCATGAAACATTAAATTATTGAAATTATGTATTGTACCTTTTCTAATGTCTGTTCATAAGCGCCTATACTCACAATCAAGCTTATAGCAAACGGATAAAGTAAATTAGCTTGATACGCTTTATTGACAATTGCGATAGGAACTCGGAACCCAAGATTCTTTAAATTTCTGACTTCTTTGGATAATGTTATGATTTCTGGTAAAAAGTTTACTTTCATTTTTAATATGTTGCCACGACCAGAACGTGATCTAAGATTTTCAATTGCAAATATTCTGCCAGTAACACCAATATTACGTTGCTGTACTTTTCGTGCCCAATCATCAAAAATTTCTTGAGTAGATAACTTCATTCGAAAACTATCTCCATCAGCTTTTAATTTCTGGCCTTCTATGTGATTTTCCCATCCTTTACCTGTAACAAAATAAATATTGTTAAAAAACATTTCTTCACGTAACTAGCCAAGTGTAAACTAAATGTAGTTGATAAGCTACCTTAAGTGAAAGCTAAAAAAAGTATATAATCACCGTATGAATGAATTAGTTACGTGGCAAAAAGCTATGCACGGCAGTTCCTTACTGCCTAACCATTTACTTTCTACTAATTAAAATATTGGTAAAATAATCTCTGCGAAAAACGTGATTAATAAGTATGCAAAAGAAAATTTGTAGGTTAAACTACTGGTATAGTGAATCTCCGCAAAAAAATGATTAATAATATAATATAAAATACTGGATATTTTATGCAATAAGCCTGATCTGCTGACAGATTGTAAAAACAAATTGACTTCATACAATTAGGTTACATTACTTATATACCCAGGCAACTAATACACAATACTAGCTCTAAATACTTAGTGGAGCGTAAGAAAAAGATAGAAAAAAGAATAGGACTTTCATGTTTCACCCTAAACTATCTAAAAGACTCGTCAGTATAACTATGCTTGCAATCTTAGTTACAGACACTTGTAACACAGAATAAACTAATGCTTGCGCATTTATTTGCTGCATGCAAGTATGTAGAAAAATCACAAGCAATACTAACGTAAAACAAGAACTGTATTAAGAAATGAAATGGGTAAGTGTTTTATCTCGAATAAGATCATTGTCATAGCTACACTGAGAAGTCCTGCCAACGATCAAGTATAAAATGTTCGAATCCTATACTTTTTGTCACCTTTTTCTCATGCTCTACTAAGTACTTTACGTACATAGAATTTGAACTCACTAGGGTATGTGAGCTATTTCAACTGATTATAGACAATTAGATTACTTAATTGCTCTAAGCATACTATGTGCTTAAGGGAGCGGTAGTACGTGGTACAGTACGCGTTAAAAGTTTAGTGCGCAAAAATCTAAGCTAACTGTTAACCTCACTTGATCTGTAATGATGAACTTTTATTAGTGACTGTATTGCGCGGTTTGGGCCCAGTCATCTATTTGCTTCGTTTTCGTCAAATTCTTGTCACAATGTGCAACTTTACACTACAAAATCTCATAACCTATGAAGCTAGGATTTCTGAAATTTGGGACAGTAAATCTTAATGTAGTCAGCTTGGACGTATTAATGTTTTACAAAAATTAATTAAAAATTAAACGAATTAAATGAGAAAACCTATTTTTTTCAATAAGCTCACAACGATGTTTCCATCAGAGACCGTGTGAAACAAAAAAAATTAGTCGTTTTTTGTCTTAAAAACGAAGCTAGTTCCTCAAAAATTTTTGTATGATATATAGTGATGAAATTAGTGTCTCATAAATTTTTAAAGAAATTCTATAGAAAATATAATATCACGATAACCTCGTTAATAGACAAAATCAATAGTATTTAAAATATTAAGTACTTTCAAGTGTCATTAGCTTTCAATACTATGAGCTTACTACGTAAAAACATCAAATTTTAAAAAACCTTCTTCTTTCATGATTTGCAAATAAGTAAGAAAAAAAAAAGTATTTAGAAACATCGCCTACAACTTGGTAAAAAATTGACTTATACATAAGATCTAAATGGCTTTTTTGGTAAGGATCTTTTTAAGATTGAGCAGTACACAGACTGTTGGCAAATCTTCCAGTATACCAAAGTGCGTCAGAATATCAAGCGGTTTTTTAAGATTGTGAACAATATTTGTACGTTTACTAGTAGGGCTCTCCCCATTGCGCAGCTTGTGCAACAACTCCTTGTAAATAAGTTGTTCCTTTCAACACCACTCAAAATAATTAAAACTTGAAATATGACTACAAACAAGAATTTTTTCATAAATGCCATACTATTATGTGACAACAATGGCTATTCTCAGCTTTGCTAAGACTCTTAATTTATTAGAAAAAGTGACTAAAATAGGTGTTGTAATGAATACAATTTGAGAGATAAAAGTCGGATTAAAGTAAATTATAAAGTCACGAACATAAACAATCGATAGTGCATTGCATACATCCAACAACAAATTATTAAAGGTTTGGTGAACTACAAACGCAAATAGTATTTAAAGAATTATTACAAAGAAAATCAAGAAAACAAAGTAGGTATCGTCATAAAAATAATCCATTTAAGCCTTTTGAGTAAATAAGATTCTTGGACAGTGAATATTTTGTATAATGCTAGCAAAGAGATTAGTTCGTTTGTACGAAAAAGTCGTCGAAAGCTCTTATAGGAGACAGTAGTATTAAAATAAAAATTAGCGGGACCATCCCCACCATACAGGTTATCTAGGTAACCACCTAAAATATTCTAATTTGTAAGGAAATATAATGGAATTGCGATATCAGTTAATCAATCGGCTCTTGCTAATACGCTTGACATGAGAAGTCAATTCACTCGCTTTTCTTAAGGTTGTAGCAGAGTAGTTATACAACCAGGATACATTCTTTGGCAAAAATAATGGCTAACGCATAATCAAGCTGCTGAGCCAGACATACCAATGATAAAAAAAATTAAAGAAGAAATACGCGAAGCTGTACAGAACTCAAGAGCTGGTAGTGTGAAGACGGCATTAGATTATATCACAACTGTGTAAGTAATGTCTTATTATTTAAGCAATTTGCAGTACGTTGCTGTAGGGAGCTGCATCCGTTGGTGGCTACCTCGTGCCATGACTCTTTTTTTTCCAGGTTACCACGACAGCCTACTGGCCTAGTCGCCGGGGCCACTCACTAACCACTTGTGTGTGGGGGTGTATTGCAGCACCTATTTCCACCCCTTTAACTGATATTGTACTTGATCCATGGGCACAGTATGAATATCTCCGGTAAAACATCTTGCCAGTTAAGCTGACACTCTCCGCACCAATGGTGCATCGGGTCCACTCACCACTGTGTAGCCTTTCCCCGGAGAGGACTCCATACTTCAGGACGTCCACTCCTCGTCGATTAAGCTGGTGCTCTCTGCCGAAGCATCGGATCCAGGCTAATTAGCATCCCCGGAAAAGCCTTATGTTTCAGGGACTACTCCTCGCCGGTAAGGCCAGCGATCCGTGCCTGGCGCATCGGATCCTCTAATTCCTACCTATAGCCCCAACACTGTTCGCATTTACCCAGGCTCGAAAACCTGTGGGGCAAGGGAAAAACCCTGAAATTACACTAACGGAAAATTCTACGAAAAAACCCGTCCCAAAACAGCAGGGGTTACATAGAAACTTTTTCCAATGAAAACAGTTTTTGAAAAAATCTGCATTCACCGGGAATCGAGCCCACGACCCCTAGAACAGCGTTGTATCAGTAACAAGCACGCTTACCACTGAGCCAACGCCGCACTGTGTTATGACTGATTAGTATTTTATAAAACTTCTATGGTATACGTTGTGTCAAATTTGTATATTTATTTCCCTGTTATAAATTAAAAAAAATAAAATAATTCACCACCGTAGTGATAAAGGCTGATGCCGTTAAATAACATGATCACCCTTACAAATTGTAGTAATAGTGCACTGGGCTCGATATACAACTTGCGATAAGAAAAATTATACATAGCGTGACAAGTTAGAGTTGCAACACATTGTTCTCATATTTAAATTCGAAAGGTACGGATACGGATATATAACACGGATACCAGCAGGCGAAGATACTGAGCTATGTAGGGCGATCAATAAGTACTTTAACAGCAGGATATAGCGTACTGAGCGAATTATCCTAAATTTAACGTTATTTTTTGCAGAATTTTCAATACAGCAGTTTATAAACTACAAGCATTACAATTAAGGGGATGTTTACCCTCTTTCGAACTCTTATCATCATGACGCTGGCAATTATGAGCAGTAGCGTTGCCACGCAGTGGAGAAGCCCAGCCGATAAGCAGACTGACTACTAATTACTCTTCCAGTGGTAGATGTGCGTATGTTTTGTCATACAGCAGTGCGTCTGCCAGAACTGCCATAAGGATGCAGTCCCACAACACGCAATAGAGCGTGCAAGATAAAATCATCTCCATAATTTTATGTATTTAGTCTATCCTGCTGCTACATGGACCACCTTTAGAACATCCAGCTGCAAATGTTTACTATGACAACCAAGCGATTACAAGATTACTTATTATCTTGTTTTAACATGGTTATTAGAAATCTAAAAAAAAATTATTATAAATTATGTCACACTCAAAAACTTGAGAACATTTTCTTATCTCTTCATACGTCTGCACAATAAAACCGTTTTTTTTAACTTGATTGTGGACGCGAAGTATACAAGCTAACACTTCATTACGCTTTTCCTAATGAAATCGTAACAAATAATTATTTGTAGATTATGTGCCAAAAGCTTTTTTCACAGTTTCTTGTTTTTAAAATTTCAGTACTCTCAATGTTGGTAAGAAAATTAATTTTTCTTCCATGGAGCGGCGCTTATTCGATAAAAAGCTAAGGCTCCTTTGATACAAAGTATCTGGAATATTAATGATCTGCAATCTCTGCATAAGAAATTTATTGAAGGATGTATTTGATACAAATACAAAGAAAAAACGATTGAATGGGAGTCCCCAAATGATAAGTGATCGGGGCAGCCAGACTCACCTACTTTTCTTCGGTAGACAACTTGTACAGTCGTTTTTTGACAAGCCGTTAACACTATGTTGCGATAGTACTGTTAGGATTGTGCCTAAAGTGAAGGTAGTAACTCAATTCGTAACGTCAATGGTTAACATTGACGGTATGGTAAAAATGATCTTTTTTATCATTTGTCTCTATTGATGCATATTTGTGTCTGTTTTTTATCGTTACTATGAGATTTTAAATTTTTTGTGCATACAAAAATTTAAATAATATTCGCACTTTAGCGTTTCTCACTTCACAATAATTTTTCTTTACGTTCACATACATTTTAAAAAACAACAGAATCTTAGAATTCATTAAAATTTATGTTTTAACGCCTAGGATGCACTCTGCTCACAGTTAGATATAAACAAGCTATATGTAGTGTCAGTAACTACAACTTGCTACAAAATTTCGTTAGTGGGTACTGGTAAATGCATGTGTGTGTTTTTGTATTGTTTCTATCAAATACAACATTTTGAACTGTATACAAAAATTTAAGTAGTTTTCTTACTTCTGCGTTTCTGATTTCAGAATATTTTTTTCGTCAATACACATTTTAAAAAATATCGGAAACTTGAGTTTTTTTAAATTTATGTTTTAACGTCTATGACGTACTCTGCTCACGAATAAATACGAACAATTTATAGTTAATGAAAACAATTACAACTTACTACTAAATTTTTTGAAAGTTGGCTAATTAAAAATAAATTTTTGTATATTTACACACAAACTACAAAGCTGATAATTAATTTTTTTCAACATTAACTCATATCTACATAGTTTTTTCATTGTTATTTTTGATGACACTGAAGATCGGAATGTTTTGGGGAAAAAAAGTTAAAAATTGATATAAACACTTTCAAGGTAGCTAAATATGATACAAAATGAAAAAAAGTACTAATAACTGCCAATACCACAAATAAGGCGTAAAAAGGAACATTAATGACGTTTACACCCCCCACTTTCAATTCTAGGACGTATCTATTCTAGCTGTAATAAATAGAAGTAGAAACAAATTCTAATTAAGAGCAGGAGACCTTAGGAAAGTCTTTGACGTTGGTTATTTTGGTATAAAAAGTGTATTCTAATTAAAATATAAAAAAAAGACGAAATTAATGATTTTCACCTATTTTCCACCATACACATACGTCGATAACAATGAATCGACTAAAATAATAAACCCTGCTAATTCCATCAACAATATATTAGAATAGAAACATCAAAATAAAAAAAAAGTGAATCGGGTGATTTCATATCGACTTTTCGTCGTAGTTACATGTCGCTGAAAACATAATTCCCACTTCTAGCTTTAATAATTCAAACTCCAGGATAAAACCCACCCTAAGCATGATACGGATTATAAATTATTATATTATGTATTCAAATTAAAATATCCGGTGAACATAACCAAAACAGCAATAGCTGTTGAAATATAAGTAAATTTATAATACATATATAACTAGTGAAATATATTATGCAGCATAAACACTATAAGTGCAAGATAATATGTGTATGTACTTTTCACTGTGATACAGAAAAGACAGAACATGGCCATTTCCGCACACGCAAGCTCTCGTCGGATCTTTCGGTACAATAAGGGAGGAGATTTTATAATCGTAATTAATCTTTATTTCTGTTATTTCATATATTAATTTGAGGGTTAACAAGTGTAATATTACTGATCAGCTACCTTCTAGTATATTTATTTAATAACATGGTAGCCAAGTCCGTGGTTAATATTGTTATTTTTTGATTTTCACGTGTTGTTTCGATGGCCCATGATAATTAATTGCAAGTCCAAGTGAAAGTGTCAATCAAAAACTTATGAAATTGAAAGATAGCGTTAATCAGACACTGATTGAGGATTTAAGAAAAAGTTTCGTGAAAATAACAAGAAAAGTACTTATAATAAAAGAAACTTTAAAAGATTCAAACAAAGAAGAACAATCCAAAATGGCGGATAAAGTGAAAACTCTGCACTGAAAACACTCTGGAAGTGCAGGCAGAAGTGAAAACTTGAACTTATGGCGCGTTGGGCACTTTTTTGGGTGAGCATTTTTAGGTGCGCTCGCGACATGAGAAATTGTACATAAAAAATCAAGTTTATCAAAGCAATGTGGGCACTTTTTAAATGGACATGAAGTATAATAATAAAGAAACTATATTCGAAAGAAGTGGTTTTATTTAACTGAGTAAATATTAGTAAATAGTAAATACAAAATTTATCAATTTTTTAAACACAATACCATAGCAGCAACACAAGTCAAATTAAATATTTAAATAAATAAATTTTCCGTTTAATATTCATTTATAAAATAAATATAAGAAACTCTCAATCTCGTCTGTCGCGAGGGCACGAACGAATGTCCATGCAAAGACTGCGTATCAGCGTTGGTCTGAGCATTGTTCCACGCTCACAGTTCATGCTTGATCGCACATAGCGCTGACTGGATCCCACCGAGAACTACTTCGCGCGAGAATTCGAATTTAAAATCGTATGATTTTTTCAACAGACAGTAGGCGCGGAAATTCAAATTTGAAAGAATTCTTGGTGTACTATTTATGTATGTAATCATACAACATTATCCAATATTTTTAGGCATTAATTAGCCAATACATACAAAGATTTCTTTCAAATTTAAATTTCTGCGCCTACTGTCTGCTAAAAAAATCATACGATTTTGAATTTGAATTCTCGCGCCAATTAGTTCGCGGTGAGATCCAGGCAGCGGCGCTATGTGCGATCAAGCATGAACTGTGAGCGTGGAATAACGCTCAGACCAACGCTGCTGCGTATAGCATGCAGCGCTCTCGCATACCTATATACTCTGAGTATACATATAGGTATCTAATCTCGTCTGTCGCGAGAGCACGAACGAATGCCCATGCAAAGAGCGCGTATAGTATACATATATTATAAGAATACACGCGGAGTATATCTGTGTAAAATCTCGTCTGTCGCGAGAATGGCTGAAAATGCTCACCCACAAAAGTGCCCAACGCGCCATAAGAAGTTTTCACTTCAAAAATTTGGTCAGTCGGAGCAACCACAAATGGTAGCGAACGCGCTCTATAAATGTGTGTAATGCACTGAGCACCAATTATAGCTTTCTGTAAGGGCCACAGTTTATATGTACGAATTTAAG
This sequence comes from Copidosoma floridanum, assembly GCF_036245765.1. Taxonomy (NCBI): domain Eukaryota; kingdom Metazoa; phylum Arthropoda; class Insecta; order Hymenoptera; family Encyrtidae; genus Copidosoma; species Copidosoma floridanum. The sequence continues at coordinate 4,340,693 of NW_028321888.1, forward strand.
ACCACCATGGTCCAGAATCTCTTCCACGAGTGGTCGGTCGCATCAGCCTTATGACCATGCACGGTGTATCAACCCTCACAGTAGACGGTACACACCGCCACTTACTTATGCCTACGCAAATTACATATATATATATATATATATATATATATATATATATATATATATATATATATGTACCTATAATATGTATGCGTTATACGTATACAAAAATGCAAGAGTTTTTGAATCAAACATCTTTCTTGAAAAACTTCTTAATGAGATGTTATCTGGTGTGTCTATTCAGCAGGCTTCGAATTATTGAAACTTTAAAAGGTAAGCAGACTAAAATAATGTAAAAATTGAGAATGACTAATAAAATATTATGTAGCTTTTGCTTCTGGTGACACATGCACATAACCTTACTTAAATTGCCTTTGTTGTTGATGTACAGAATATGATTGAGTGTGTCTTAAGATGGATTTTATAACAGAATTTTTTTGTCTAATTCAATGTTTTTAATAGTGTATTTTTTAAGCCATGTCTTTATTGTCATATGCCAAATTCAGTCTTTTCTTGTGCAGTTGAAAAATTGCATAAAAATAGTACTCATACCTTCACTATGTATCATGTGAAGTTTAAAAAGTTGATATTCTTTTTTAAAACAAGTGTGTCGGTGACTGCTTATATGCGGTTAGTCTGATTCTTTATATACACAACACTCCACAAGTGTATGGCCCAGTAAACAGCTCACTGCGATACTGCTATCGAACTACGTTTTAGTGGAGAGATGCGCCAGCCACTCGTGGTCGAGATTCGGGACCACAGTGGTTCAACTTTTATACAACTGACTGTGGTGTCTGCTATACACCATCCGTGGTGCCACAAGTGAGCCATGTATTAGAGAAAAAGCGAACGTTAAAAGTATGGTAGCTCTGACTGACCAAATTTTTTTCATTGTGGTGTTTAAGGGAAAAGATTATGAGTTTTGAAAAAGGAGAATCACGATGATTTTAACATTCAAGAAATGTGACGTAGTAGCAACGAGAGCCATGACAAGGACGGATAAAAAAAAAGTGGTTCAAAAGGAACATGAAGGCGATTAATGTGATATGTAGTGGAATTTCAAATGATCAGTTACAGTTTGTAAAAGACAAAGAAACGGCGTACGAAATAATGAAGAAATACAAAATAATGTAGACAAACGAGTCTACTGCACTGCAAATTTTTTTAGAAACCAGTTAAAAAAATTTAAGTTACAAGACTTTGCAAAACTCAAGTGCATTTTTCACTGAGTTTAAGGTATTCATTAATTAATTTAGAAAAGCTGATGCAAATGTGACTGAAGAAGAAAAATTAAGTTACGTGATAAAAATGCTTCCAAGTTAATTGAATTATATTGGTGATTTAACCGATCTGTTAAAAAAATTTGATCAAGCAAATGAATACGTGAAAAGTAAAATAAAAATCTTTGGATTAAAAAAAAGAAAAATAAAAGCAAAAGCAGTTCAAATTCGTTTAAAACTGAAAGAAAAAAAGATGGAGCATGTTTCAAGTGCGGAACATATGGACACTCTAAGGCACAGCGTACGAGAACGAGACACAGCGAAAATTTATGGGAACAAGATGGTGCCCAGCAGCAAAAAAGTGGGCGCCAAGAACAGTAAGAACAACAGCAGTGGCAACATCGCAGCGGTCAAGGCCAAAGTTGAGAAGCTGGTAAAGTCTCTAGTCAACATCGTCAAGGAGGCGGTTGGCAGTAAAATAATCAAGGGTATCACAACGAAGACGGTAATGTGAGTAGTTTTAATGAGGAATTCGAGGAAAGGCCTTATGAGTCACGTGTTAAAGTAAACAGCTGTACTAGTAAGGTTAAATGGTTACTCGATAGCGATTGCCCAGATCATGTTATAGATGATGATCGATATTTTATAAATCTGTTAAATTGAAAAAGCCTATAAATATAAAAGTAGGTGATAGTCGTTATTTCAAAGCAACAAAAGTTGGTAATATTAGGCACAAGTTTATTGTTTATGGTCAAAGTACAATGAAAATAATGAAAAAAGTTTTTTTCGTTTAAGATGTGGATGGAAATTCAATAAGTTGCGGTAAAGTAACAAAAGCAAGAAAAATTGTATTAGTAGAAAATATGTCAAAGATATTTTATCAAAAAAGAAATTTTTTTGCATTAGCTATTAAATATACATATATATATATATATATATATATATATACACACACACACACACATAGGGATATTCAAAAGAATGTAAATCATTTTACAAGTCAAATTATATCACGTTCATTTTATTACTAAAAAACAATGTGTGATAAATAAATGGTTGATGGTTTACCCGGAAAATCAAAAACTAAATATTTACAATGAAAGATTAGTTAGAAAAATAAAATGCATACTTTGTTATTTAAAAATAAAGTCAAGGGCCAGATACTTTAGAAAATTTACATTCCGATTTAAATGGAGCTCATAGTACTACTGGTTTAAATGGCAAGAAATATTTTATTAATTTTAATAATGATTATAGTAAAGTCGCTAGAGTTCATTGTATTAAATCAACAGATCAAGTGTATAATTGTTTAGTTGACTGTAAATTAATTTAAAAAAAAATAATAAAAGATTGAGACGTGAGAATGGCAAGGAGCATATAACCAAAGATATAAGTAATTTTTCAAGTAAGAGGTATTTTTATTAAACCGTATTCACCTTATGTAAATGAATTAAATAGAACGGCAGGAAAGTATAATAAGGATATTATGGATATGTCAAGATGTTCAGTAAAAAGCAAGGGTTTTTAATGTATCATGGCCAGAAATAGTTAAAATAGCAGCTGATTAGAACAATAGAATTATCACTAATACTTTTAAAAATAATAAAACACCTTTTAGAATGATGTTTGAGGAAAAGCCTATTATGAAAAATTAAAAAGTTTATGGAAGCAAAGTTTTTGTAAGATCACGAGAGGAAGAAAGAAGTTGAAAATGGGACAAAAAAGCAGATTTAGGAATTTTGTTAGGTTACGAAAATGTTGGTTATAGAGTAATGATAAATAATAAGGTAGTAGCTAGACACATTTATATTATCGAAGATGGCAGGGATTGTATTGGTTTAAAATCGGAAAATGACAGGAAAATTAGTTTGAATGAAAACACAAATGGCGATTTAAATATAAACGGAAATAATGAAAACAAAAACTCGAATTGAAGACGGTAAAGTAGAAAAAAAAGATAGCCTGATAAATACAAAAATGAAAATTTTGTAAATAGTTATATTATTTATGTTAATTATACAAATGCTGACACACTTATTTCTTATAATGATGCAATTAATAGTTTTGAGTCTGAAAGGTGGAGAACAGCAATGGATGAGGAAATGTGTTGTTTGAACAAAAATAGGACTTGGATTTTTGTAAATAAACCAAATATTATAGAAAATAGACGACAGGTTATGTTATACGAATGCATGGACATCTAATTTATTTTACATCGAAAAAGAAAAATAGTGTGACAAAATTCTGAACATCAGCTAAGTTTGCAGCGCTGTCTGAGCGTGTAAGTAAACTGGAAGTTGTAAAAGATGTGTTACTTAATATTAATGTGAAAGTTAATGATCCAATAAGTATGTATAAAAATAATTCTGGTGTAATGAGTATAGCTAGATTTAAACATTTAACTAAAAAGTCAAAATGCATAAAAACTGATTATCATTTTGTAAAAAAAGGTTATACGAAGCACGAAATTAATACTGTAAAATTTGATTCAGAAGAAAATATAGCAGATATTGTTACCAAGACTTAAGGCAGAAATAAGTTCGAAAGATTTAGAAATATGTTGAATGTTGAGAAGTTTAAGATACGAAAATTAAGATTGTAATATAAATTTTAGGAGGTGGTTAGAATATGAGTAAATTTATATTAGACTAGCAGCCCCCTGTCTCGGCTTCGCCCGGGACTCACTAAATGGAATACCGTAGTGTGTTGACATGTAATGTGAGATGTTTTCAGTTAAAAATTTTACATCTATTTCTGACTCTTCTCAGAACATAAATCTTCTTATTAAAAACATATTTGTTCCGAATGCATACAGTTTATTTGGTCAAATAAAAAGCTGTAAACAGTGAAAAAAATATAATTATGCTGAGAAATACCGTGCATATTCCTTATGCCATAAAATAATCGTTGGCCTTAAAAGGCCATTGATTTTCAGTTTCTTCTGTATAATCTATAAACAGGGCTACTTTTTCAAGCTGTAAAGATTCAAAGCTTACAAAAAATGTATAATTGAAAAATTTTTTTCTCCTATCTCACAACTTTATTACCACAGCAACAACGTCCTGGAGCTTAATCTCTACACTTTTTACCGCCACAAAAATACAAATACATATTCTACCTATTTAAAAATCTGGAAGAGATTATTATGAGGATTATAGTAAAAAGCTGATCTCGCACTTAATTAATTCTTTATTTATCGATTTTGATGCTGCTTTAATCTGGATAAATGTTCTGTGTCAATTGCTTGCCGCATGAAATTGTATTCATTAGATGCATTTGAAATTTTCCTTCCACTTCGACTTCTTGCAACTTTTTGCATAGTTAAAGCTTTTATGAGCCCTGAAGGCTATTTTTTCCAACTTTATTAGGTTGTTATGTATTTGTTGGCAAGGTAGTTCAACGTCCGATGACCCTGAAAAGGACCAGTGAGCTTCTTAAGTAAACTCTTTCTTGACTGAAGTTTCCAACAAACGTAATTGCCTCTATACCTCAGAGTGATCTGATATGGCCTGTTATTGTAGCACCACATAGATCAGGAGGAAAACTACAACGTTCAAAGCTTTGGAGCTAGATGTAGAGCTCTTTTCCAATGTCTCCTAGTATAACGTCGAAGACGTTGGTGTCTAATGCACCTTCTTTGTTTACAGACTCAGTTGTTTTGGTGATCTAAGGTGAAGAGGTTGGTTCGTGATTCTTGCCTGTTGGAAACTGTCCCGTTGGCTCAAGTTTATTATTTTTTTTTCATAGCTGTTAGGTTCTCTCAGCGCAAACCTTGAAGAGGATCGGTGATTCCTGGTTGAATGCTGAAAGTCGTGAGGATAATATAGGGTCGTCAGTCATCGGGGTTCTCAGCCTTGCGACGAACAAATCTGCTCGTGACGTCTGCCAGTGATTGACTGACTTGGTTTAATAGTGGCCGGCTTTACATAGTCTTTTAGTAGACGAATCGTCTCCAGAAACCGTAGTAAAAATGTATTTGTTGGCAAGGCAATTAAAACTTAGGTGGCCCTTAAAAGAACCAATGAGATTGATGGTTAAGTAGGGAACGTAAATACTTATAATGGCCCTGAAAAGGTTCATTAGGTTCAGTAGGTTTCGCGGTTAGCGATTACAACGGTTTTAGACTTTGCTTTGTATGTTAGTAAGATATACATAACTCGTGATATCTATTATGTGGCATAAAATAAAACTAAAATTTTTATTTTTGATCCACTAGCTTTTAGTATATTCATTCAACAATGGTACAGGGAGAGAGGCAACACTTGCCGTGTACGTATACTGGATCAGGTTTTTTGTAATTTAGCTTTAACTACTTGTTAACAATTAAAGGGCATATTAACCTATGAAAATCATCTACCTGGTCAAACTTTAGAAGGAAGTATCTTTTTACATATTTGATATATAATAATAAATAATGGCTGTAATTTTCATCATGGCCTTCATTATTAAATCTGAGTGAAAATAACTAGACACCAGAACTTGGTTGTTTTTGAGTTACACGGATAATGGAAAATGGACGGAAATTCACCGCTGTGTAGTTTTTTCAAAAAATTTTGATATTAATACATTGTTTATATAATAATTAACAATGTGCATAATTATCAGTAAGAGATTTGTTCTACATTTTTAACTTTGTTTTCAACTTATATCTATGACATCAGAAACATAGGAAAATCACACTCACTCAGTGGTTTTTTTCGGATATTTCGATTTTCATACATTATTTGCGAAATAATAAACAATGTGCATCAGTGCCAGCGTGGCTTTCGTTTTTGATATTGCATCATAAAAAGCAGAAGTTAGAACATGATTGTTATTGAGATATGCATGGGTGGAAAATTGATGAAAAATCACGGTTCCCTTTATTTTTTTGGGAAATTTTAGGTTGAATATTTTGTTTGTATGATAATAAAGAATGCCTATAATTTTTAGAGGGGCTGATGCAGTACATTACTATGTTGCTACTTTAAAAGTGTTCATTGTAGTTTTTAACTTTTATTCCCAGAACGTTCCTAATTTTATTGTCATTATTTTTTTTTTTTGTATTACTTGGTTTTGTCGCCTATTACAGAAATATTGCTTTGTTATTAATTTTTAAATACACGAAGGTTTTTTGATAAAAAATAATAACAACGCTCTTCTAGGCTCACCCAATGCCTTTCGCTTCTATGACGTCGAAAGCGGAAACAGATTATCAATCAGTGTTTGCAGCTTTGCAAAAAGAATTTCCACGGCTTGTTACCTTATCTGGTATGACAGACTTTGAGGTTGGCATGCAAAATGATATGCGAACGGTATTTGGAATAGACACGTGTGGGTTTTACTTTCACTGTGAAATGCTATACTATGAGAAGTAAATAGTGATGTTAAATTATGATTTTACAGCATCTCCACTAAAACCGTTACTTCTCGAAGTAGTAGTTAGTTATTTCTATGGTCATTATTATGTATATGTATATATTAATAAATTCTGTAAAATAGGCTCTGTGGAAGAATGTCAATGGCAAGCATATCACTGGAAAAAAACAACAAACACGACAACCCACAAAAACACAAACTATTTAAGAAGTTTGTAGCACTAGGACTTTTACTACCCGAATAGATCAAGGAAGGGTTTGCCATGTTCAGTGAGAAATGCCGAAAGAAATTCTAGTTGGAGTCCGAAGCATTCTTGGAATATTTTGAACACAAAATATTCCATACACACAAAACGGATGTCAGTGTTATATTGGTATTTAGAAGATTATTGAGCACCAATAATTTTCTGGAAGCGTTCTATAGGGTACTAACTCGACTGATGGGTACCGCACTATCACTGACTCATTTTATGGGTAGATACTTCGTACAATATTGACTGTAATAAGGTATAAAGTAACAAACTTTCAAGCTAATGAGTCTGAATCTGGCAGAGCTTTGCCAGTAAGGACAAATAATTATTTTTGTAACTAATGACGCATGTTCCTAGGGTAAGAATTAGTTGTATGTGCACTAGATATGAGAAAAATTTTTTTATTCAAGCTGCAGTAAACATAAAAAAAAAAGATTAAAGTAGGAGATACATTTTTTCATGTATGTGTAAGCTTTAAACCCATCCCTAGGCAAAGCACACAATTATGAATTGCACTAAATAAATACATGATTTTTTTCTAGACATGTAAACCTACTACGTCAAGGTGAAAATTGTAGATTATTAAGGATTCCTGTCTTCTCAAAACCTATTAGAACGCATAGAAAATTATCTCTGGACAAAGCAAGCAACCTAATGGCTGCGTAGGACAAACTTGGCTCAAAGAGTGGTCCATTGAAACTTTCCTGGACGACCGATCTTCATTTGAGTCACAAATAGATGATAATATGTACTCAAAAAAAGAAAAAGGATAAGTAGAATTTATGTGCAACAATTTATTTGTAAACAAACATGCAAGAGTATAAAAGTAACAATAAATATTAGTAATGTTTGTTAAATAATAGCTATTTAATAATAATAAAAAAAATAATAAATAGTTGTTTTTAATGTTTCATACATTATTCAGTTACTGTCTTTAAATTTAATTTGTACACGTATACATGTATATATAATATACTTCTATACGTGTATCAAAAAAAATAATGGCAGCCCTCTACGTTCAGATTGAAATTATACCATTCCATCGCGTTGGCACTAAACTGATAGCAGCCAATCGCGATTTGGCGAAAAGGATGACAGACCTTGGCGAGCAAACATCAGCGATTAGAAACTTGAGTGTTGTTTACCATAGCTAATTAACAAAATATGTCTTTGGGTGTGCAAGCAACGGTGATTAGCAAACTTACAGTTTTTTAAATGTTTATTTAGTATTTAAATGTGACCTCAGGCAAGCACATGAATCTCAACTGTTTTTTAAAAAACAGTCGTACCTTGTACTTAAGAATAATTTGTGAAACACTTACAATTGAATCATAAATAGTTGTCACATTATACAGTATAAGTGTATACAATCAACTTTTTTTCTTTAGAATTATCCGTCGGAGAGGAAGCTGACGAATAGAAAACGTCTTACGATGTTAAAGCTCTTCCCAAGTGCAATAATGAGCCAGAAACTAACAATATTTTCGACTCACCTATCCTCACTCTTTAGGGCGATGCATCAACGGAGTCATTACAAAATACAAAAAAAATTGCAGATAACAAGATTTTCGAACAAAACACAATTTTACTTTAACGAAACCAAAAAAAAATTTTTTTTTTTTAAACACACACACACACACGTAAAAACATTTAAGACCTATAATATCGTATGCATGTCTATTACTTTTTTCTGAAGCACGTATTAAAATCCAAGTAGTTGATGTTATGCTTTACTGAATGTACTACATTTTTACTTCTTAAATACATTGTAAGCTGTAACTACTACATTTAAAATACATATAATTATTACAATGATGAATATTTTTCGTAATTTTATAAGAGTTCCATTCCTTATTTTTCTTTTTCATTGCTTCAAAATACTGTAAAAATGTAAAAATTATCAATATTGAAACTTCTCAAGAAACATAACAAAGATAGAGTTAATATGAAAACAAAAGCACTTAAGGCACTCGTTTTGGAATCGATAAGGTATATTATATGAGTCGTTTTTAATTAAAGATATATGTTAATTATAAACAAGATTGTTTACCTATTTAATAAGGTAATTAATCAAAATACTTGCGAATTTTATTCTCAACAGAATATTATTTCTAAACAGTTTTGGCGCTCTGACGAATCCATCCTTCAACCTGCGGCACTATGGTTTGATGTCTCACCAATAAACTACGAGGATATACAAACTGACTAAATTTTAGTCAAAAATAATAAAAAATAACTAAATTTTAGTACGATTTATGATTCAATTGTTTCCTTTAGCAAGCAAGCACTGACCATTAGAAACCCAACGGTTTTATAGAAATCGGTATTAATAAAATATGCCCCTCAACAAGCAAACACCGGCAATTACAAACACAACTAATTTTTCGTATTATTCGATACTCAAATGTCCTGTAAGTGAGTAAATATCGGCAATTTAAACCCCATTTGTTTTTTACTATTTTTCATTAATTTTTTTTTTTCTTCAGGCAAGTAAGAATCGGCGGTAAGAAACTCAATTAAATTTTATTATCAATGATTTTAAACGTTTCCTTTAGCAATCAAGCAATGGAGATGAGAAACTTGTTGTTTTTTAGTTAATAGATGATTATTAAAATGTACTCTTAGAAAAGCAGGCATTGGTGATCTCAAAGTCAACTGAATTTTAATATTATTGATCAACAAAATATTTCCTCTGAGAAGCAAGTACCAGTAATAAAAAACCTAACTATTCTATGGTGAAATTAAGTTAAAAAAACATATCATCGGGCAAAAAAGCATCAACCAACAACCCAACTATTTGTTAAAACTATTTATTAAAAGATATGCCCGTCAACGAGTAAGCATGAGCAACTAACATTCAATATTTACGTATTTAAACTAAATAACAAATAGGTTACTTAAAGGCGATGTTTGCTCGTCTAAGGAAACATTTTGTTAATAAATAACAAAACAAAAAAATTTAGATTTCTTGTAAACGATGCTTTATCACCTAAAAATAAAACAAAAAAATTAATAATACTAAAAAAAAGTCAAGTTTCTAATACCCGACAATTCCACGCAAAAAAATCATTTTAAAAATAAGTAATACTTAAATTAAGTTGGGCTCTTTATCGCAGATGCTTACTTACCAAAGTAAACTTTTTATGAATACATAATTCTTAAAAATAGTTGGAATTGTAATAGCCAATGCTTCTTTGCTTTAAAAAGCAATATAAAAATAAATAGTACTAATAAAAAATTGGGTTTCTAATCACCGATGCTCACTCGCCTAATAAAAGAGTGTGTTTATATGTAATACTAAAATACAGTCAGGTTTCTCATCGTACATGCTTGCTAGCTTAAGCAAGCAATGTATGAATTGATAATACTTAAAATTAGTTAGGTTTTAAATCTCGTGCCTACTCACCTACCAACAAAATGCATTTATAAATACAACTAAAAAATCTGTAGGGTTTCTTATCGCCAGAGTTTGCTCACCCAATGGCACATTTTATTTGTTTATAATACTAAAAAACTGTCAGACTTCTAATCGCCAATGCTTACCCACCAAAGAAAATATTTTATAAATACATTGTTTTTACAAAGAGTTGGACTTGTAACCGCCAATGCATCCTCACTTAAGAACGCAAAAAAAAAATAAATAAATAAAACTAAAAAAGTTGGGCTTCTAATCATTAGTGCTCGCTCGCCTAACGGAACAATGTATTTATTATTAATAAAAAATAAAAAAAACTGTCAGGTTTCTCATCGCCTATGCTAGATCACTTAGAGAAGCAATGTGATCACAAATAAAATTAAAAAACTGTCGGGTTTCTTATCACAGATGTTTGCTTGCTTAAGAGCAAATTTTATTCATTAAAAATACTAAAAAAAAAAGTTAAATGTCTAATCACCGACACTTGCTCACCTAAGGAAGTATATTATTAATAATTGATATAAAATACAAAAATAAAGGTTTCTCATCGCCGACGCCTTTTTGTCTAAGGCATATAAAAAATAAATTATACTAAGATCCAATGGGTGTTTTATCGCCCACGTTTGCTTACCTAAGAAAACATTTAATCAATAATTAATATCGAAATTCAGTTTAGTCTGTTATCGCCAACGATAAATCACCAAAGAAAACATGTTGTTATTACACAATTCCTGAAAACAGTTGGATTTGTAATTGCCAATGCTCTTTCGCTTAGGGAAGCAATGTATTTGTAAATACTACTAAAACACTGTCAAGTTTCTTATCACCGATGTTTGTTCACCTAAAGCACATTTAAAAATTAAAATAGTACGAAAATACCATTGGATTTCTGATTGCTGACGTTTAATTCTTCGAGGGCACGTTTTAATAATAAAATAAATTAAAAAAAAAAACAGTTGTACTGCTTGTTCGTCTTAAGACATATTTATTGCATAAAAAAAAATTTATAAACGGTTGGTTTGTAGGTCACCGATAGTTGCTCATTTGAGGATATATTTTGTTAACTAACTTTTACTAAAAATAAATTAGGTCGCTGAATGCTGGTACTGTTTTGCCAGAGGATAAAGAAAAAACAGAAATTCAAAGTAAATTTAAAAATTTGTTTTTATAATTAAAAGTTATGTCAAAGTATTAGAATTTTTAATGAAAGTAAAACTCATCTTTAATTTATATTGAAAATTTATGAAATTTTTCAGAACGTTTCAATTTTTTATACTGTTTGTGATTATTATACTCGATGATTTCAAATTAGTTGTCGATGTACGTATTAAAAATAATCACAAATAAATTTTAAGGTAAATTCAAAATATGTTGGAATTTTGAAAAAAAAAATTTGTATTTTAAGTAACATTTAAAAAATTTAAACATGTTTATGTTGATTGTCTATTAAATGTAGATATTAAAAAATTAATATAGATATTCATTCAATATATGTATATATATAGATGCTTAATAATTCCAAACATTTCTTATAGTGTTTGGTTTTGAGTAACTATTGTGAGATGGAAAAAAATTCTTTTACTTAGTAGCATGTTGCAATTAAAAACAATCTTTTGTAAATTTATGAACGAATTAAAAAGAAAAAAAAAACCGTAAAGCTCTTTTTTATTAAAAGAAACCTTTTTCATAAGTTATTAAAATATTTTTTTTTAAATGGTCAAGTGAGCGACATTTTTCACACATAGAAAATTATCTTGTAACTATAACACCTGTTATCAAAGAGATAGTTCAAGGTTCTTTTAGAAACGAAAATTCATTTCAGATTTATTTATAATATTGACACAAACATTTTCGAGTATCTCAGTATCAAAGTCAAAATCACTACTTTGTGAAAAAAATTGACTTCACAACGAATGATATTAGGGCTTCTAACGTTAAATGTGGTAAACGTATTATCCAATAACACTACAATAAATTTAACAAAACAAAAAGTATTAGTAGCCTTGCATTTCTAAGTAAAGAGCGCTCTTTCAGTAATTAATTTAATTAATTAAAAAGTTATTAATTGGTGTTCTTGCTTAAAAAAATAAGATTGACAAGTATTGCAACTATTCAAAATAACAAAAACCATAATTTTTCAAACTATTGCAAGTTTAGTGGTAAAAAGCAATTTTCAGTAATATATGAAATTGGTATTCAAATCTGTTGAAATAATACAAAAAACATGAAATTGCCAGATAGATATTTTAAACTAGTAGATATAGCAATAATAGTCGCATGAAAAATTTTATTTAACATTTTGTATCTTAAGTATTAACTGTGGCATTAGTATTCGCTAGAAAAGTGGTTTAGACAAAAAACGTAGATATTTAAAAGAATTAGCAGTGTCAATATTTAAAATAAAAATATTACACACTGTGAACATGGTCAAACAATACTATTCCATTTATTTGTGGGTCTTTTTAAAAAATTGATAAATAAATTACATTATATACAGTAAGAGTTAATGTACAGCGAAGTGATGTAAAATATACACAGAAGTTAACAAGCACTTTACATGTTGCAGTCAAGAGTTTCATTTATCAACAAGTATATTTATTGAAAAAAAAAAGTTATGCTGTTGTACTGTCAAGGCGCTTATGATATTACTAAAACAATCATTTTCTGGGGGCTAATCGCTTCGACTATTCTCAGGTCCTCGCGAAAAATCTTCTGTAGTTCCCTCAGAACTTCTTGAGTTCTCGTCGTCCTATGGAAAACGCTCTGATGTATTTTAGTTTTGTTGAAATATACGGGGTACATGCATAGTACTAGAAGACTAAACAAAAGTCTAATTATCAAAAATATATTTAAAAACAGAAAGTTTCAGAGTACCAGAAGTTGTACAGTCGTAGTTACTCTTTTGAAATATACATATATATACAAACATATACAATCATTTTGAAAAATAGAGAAATATTTCAAGACTCCTTTGGTTAGTAGAACCAGGTTGTTATTCTGAAATTAACTTTATTAATCATATTATGTAGAAACTCTGAAACGATCTTAATTTTACCGTAAAAGAAGCTTATGAAAATTTTATTAACATTTTTTTTTGTGACAGCTTAAAGTTACTTACATTAAACTTGTGTATTTAAGCTGTGTAATTCTATGCATTTCACGTTTTTCAACAAAATATATTGTTCGAAAGTAATAAAGTGCTTAATAAAAAAATGAAGATGCAAGGGTTTTTGCGTTAACGGTGAGGCGTTAATTTTTTGTAATAATTTATCATGTTAACAAACAGAAATAAGGGAGAAAAACACTATTGGCATTTTGTAGATAAAAGTTGTATGTTTATTCATAGATTTTTTTTTTTAAAGAAACTTCGAGGCTACTTGCGTTAAACCTGTAGATGTGATTTGTATACAGTTGTCAGTAGTATAAATAACTAGAAAAGACAATGCAACAGCCTTGAATATGGTAAAATTGGTATAAAATTTTATTTTTGAATAACAATAATTTTTAAAATATCTCAGCTGAGCTCTCAGGCATGAAATAGTTACTTAAGATCTCGGGTAAGATCTTACCTGATAGTCGTAGATAGGGCTTGCATTTTGTAGTTGAAAGAACTTGTCTTGAAATGGACTTAATCATTTTACAAGCGACTTTTCGAGTCCACTCGCTTTCGCAGTCAGGGGTGTTTAGTTAATGACTCATTGTAATTTAAAGATCAAACATTTTTTGCAGCACCTGGCATTGTGCGATGATCGACTTTTTCAAGTAATGTATGCGGTTTTTTTTTAGAAACACTGTCTTAATAACGAATATTAAAATTAATAATACATTGTACGCCTTCGGCACCATACATTTCAAGCTTTTTATGTAATAAATAAAATAAATAAAAATGGATTAGCTTCAAGATGTCTTGGGAATATAGGTGATCATTTAGCCAGTAAACCAGAGTTTAAAACCAAAAGTTTTATATAATTTACATTTTTCACTCAACGGTGATCTTTAGTAATGTGTATTTAATCATTCATAGAAAAAATAAAATGTTAGAGATCCCTTGAGTTTGCATTCAGAGGCACCTGTATTCAAGTGATTGTAATTTTTATGATAGAAAAGAATAAAAAGCACATTGAAATTTACAGTTCAAGGCGTACGTATTTAATAAATAAAATTATTTTTGATAAAAAAAAGATGAGAGTCTCCTTGCGTTTACTGTCATACCTGCTTGTTTCTTAAGTAATTTTAACATTTAAAAAAAGTTCTGAAAAGCCTTGCCAACGGCAAACAAAAATACATTTTTTACAATAAAGATAAATATTAAAGAAAAAGTATACATTTATCTAAGAGGCTTCTCTTGCATTCAACGTGTAAAGTTGCTTATTTGACGAAAATTAGATATATTTATAAAAAACAGAATTTATTTGTGCCTCAGAATTTTTGAGTCAAAAGCAAATACTTGCAAAAAAAATTTTTATAAAAATATATTAGTTGCAAGTATTCTTGCATTTGCCTTTTGTGGATTGTCAACTGTAAAAAAAAAGTTTTAGAACATCTTGCGTTTTCTAGTCCAAGAGGGTTTTCTTATGGTGAATAAAAATAATTTTTCGTATTAACTTTTGAATAAAATCGTTCATGATGAAAGAATAGTTTAAAGCTTCTCACGTTCACAGCTAGAGGTGAATTTTTATAATTATTACGAATGTTAATAAAAAAACGAAAATATTAGAGATTTAAAATCAATGGCCCTATAATTGTTGTTAATGGATTTATTTTAAAAAGAGATAAATCTTTGAGGTTACAACCATGTACAGAAGCTCACTTATCATAAGTAATAGTGATAATTATTTTAAAAAAAAGTAAGTACAAAAGCACCTTGATGCGGTTTGAAGCTGAAAGCGATCCTTTTACACTTATAAAACTATTTATAAAAAAGTAAAAATTTGAGGTGCATTACAATTTCGAACAGAGGTGCAAATTCTAAAAGTTTTCGTTGAAGTAAGAAAATTAGTTACAACAAAAAATTTATCAGTGTTTTATCTTATAGTAATCGATAGTATCATTTTTTTAACGGTATTTGGTCTGTGATTATTTTTAATATTTACAAAAAATGAAAGTTCAGATGTGTCTAATTGATTGCAGCTCGCATTACATTTAAAAAGATTCTGTATAAAAAAGAGGAGTTACAAAGTTCTTCGTACTTGCGGTAATCAGTACCTTTTTATAATTATTTTTGTAATATTAATAGCATACTGAAGTACTGAAATGCTTTGCATGTATCAGTCAAATGAGCTCTTAAGTAATGCTTAAAAAATAATTTTTTATAATAAATTGTAGGTCTAAAGCATGTTGCATTGATTTCTCAAATAAGCTCTCTTGTAACTAGTAGAATTATTTATTCAAAAAGAATATACGTTGGAATTATTTTGCCTTTCACGTATGCTGATAACTATCATGTTATTATCACTATTATTTTTGTGATTATAATTATTATTTTCCTTATCTTTGTTATTGTTATAATTATTATTATTATTATCATTATTATTATTATTATTACTATTATTACTATCATTATTATTATTATTTTGATTATTATTACTAATATTTTTTTATTAATGTTATTATTGTTGTTATTATTATTATTGTTATTATTATTATTATTATTATTATTATTATTATTATTATTATTGTTGTTACAGGTGGTCTTTGAGCAATAAATGGAATCATTATTTAAAAAGAGATCTTTTCAGGCACCTTCTGTTTAGTGTTTAAAGTTTCCCATTGTTACCAGTTATTTAGTTATTTAATGCTCAATTTATACTTGGTACTGTTATTTTTAGAAAAAAAAAAAAATCTGGAGCTTATGTATTTTTTTTTTTTTAATGTACAGAATGTTATTGTAATGTATGCTTAAAATGTTTAAACTGAGCGCCATATGTTTGGCCTATCAGCTTACAGCAAGGGCAGACAAAAGTCATGCACCCGAGAAAGCCATGGAATTCTTCATTATCTGTGCATGCGTAGTGAAGCTTGGTGTCTCTGCTACTGCCCATGACCTCCCAACTAACTCCAAACGAAGAATAAATGCCTCGAAGCTCAGCGCCACCTTTTATTTTTGTATGACTGAAGTGGGAGTGATGTGGGCATGCGTATGCGAGTAAGAAAGATAAGTATTACCAGACAATTTATATAAGGAGGCTACAAGCCGCAGAGAGTTTCTTTATTAACGAGTTGTCAAACTGAAAGGGTCTCTTAAAGGAATAGCAGCATAGGAAAGCTATGGACATCATCTTCTGTGCATGCGAAGTAAAGTTTGGTATCTCTGCTGCAGCTGATATGCTCCCAACTAACTTACAGCGAAGAATGACTGCTCCGATGCTGAGCACTGCCTTTTACTTTCATGGGAGTAACGTACGAATGCACATGCAGGTAAGAAGGGTAAGGATTTTACAGCGTCGATTATGCTTGTTCGTCGATCTATTAAACTTTTAACTAGAAAACTATTGAATTTTTAAAAGTAACATATTATTATGCTAATGTTTAGTTAATATTTTTAAGATATTTTTAGTTTTTTTCTACTTTTAATTTAACTGTATTAGTTAATGTTATTTTTCTTTAACTTTGGCTAAGCAGGGTTCACAAAGGTTCGTTAGAAATCCTTACTGGATTAGAATTTTTATAGTTTACTCACTATTGTATTTCTCAGAGCTAACTTAAATTTATTATTGGTGGTTAATACTACTGCTTCAAAGTTCCCTAATTCTTCGTGGAGCACTTCTAAGCGGTTCCTTTAACCACACGAATGAAAAGCGTTAAACTTTTAGGGGCCCTTATGGCACCCTACCTTAGGTACGGTACCAATCACCCAAGCCACCTTAACTATACTAATTTTTTTTTGTACGAGAGAATACTATTAGATCTATGACCTCACTTTCTTCGAGTGTAACCCTGACTAGTTGGTGATAGTCAAGGAATGGCTAAGAATTTTATCTGTGCCGGGGAAACTCTAAAATTAGGAACCAACACACAATCAACATCACTAATTATATGTTGGAGGATGGGTTCGTTGCCCAGTGTAAAAGAGCGAAATTGCTCGGGTTGCCCATTCTATGAAGAAAAACATCTTAAAGTAGTTTTCATCTAAATTTAAATTAAGTGTTGAATGATATATTAATCCCTGCATTATATACAGCGATTATTTTTTATTATTGCTTTATTTATTTTTTTCTTTGGTAATTACTCCTTACTGTAAGTAAATTTATTTATATCTCTTTGGGCAAAGATAAAATTCTTATACGTTAAAATTTACTTTTATTTTATATAACTCAACTTCTTATCGACTCATAAACTTAGCAAGACATAAAACAATGAAAATTTCCGATTAATTAAATTATAAACTAAATAACAAAATTACTTATAATTACCTTCTCAAATAAACTTTAAGTAATATTAGGACTTGCAATCATCTATGGAGGGGTAGGTTTAGACAAATAAGTACAATTAATTATTCTCTCTCATAAATTTATTCACTTTTATTTTATTAAGGAAATTTTGTTTTTAATTACTGGGCTTTTCACTTATATTGATTTTAATAATTAACGCAATTTTTAAATTAACAACCAAAAAGTTTCTATTTTATTTCAAAGGATGCGAATCACTCTGAGATGAGTTAAACTTCTCGCTTGGATACAAGCTGAATTATATTTTTAACTTCAAATTTGGCCAAACTATGTTTTTAAGGATTTTCTAATTTTGCCACACAAATTCTTTACTACGTACACTTGGTTGGACTAGGGCAGATGATTAGTATGGCCACGGAGTGTTAGTCCTGGGCTCTATGCCTATCCTGAAAGAGTCACGTACGGCTAGATCGTCCTCGGGACCTGGGGTACCTGAAGCAAAGCTCTAGTAATATATCCAATTACTTTGCCTAAGAAGCGCCGCGCCATCGCTATCCCTAGTATCTCTACTACGTGGTCGCTCTCTCTCTCTCTCGACTCGTGCACGTCGTGGTTAGTAATCGTGCACGAGAGAGTTCCAGGTCTGGGTAGGCTGCGGATCTCCGTATCTCAGGTTCGCTGGAGGAACGTGTTTCCCCGGGCGTCAGCGCCTTTTATAACCGTCTTGCAGATGATTTGCCGCCGTAATCTGCGGCTATCTCTCTGCACACTATCGATTATACATATTCGCCGATAATCCTTGCGTATATTTTATTAAACTACTTGCCCTTACTTGACAGCACACATTATATGCTTCGCACTGACTCTTTAAATTTCAACTTGGCCAATTTAATGTATTTTTATTAATTATTTTAAGAAAAAAGGAAACAAATAATAAAAATAAAAATTGTACATTATAAATTTCAATGTGATAAAGAATGCCCCCGTGCAGATTAGCATATTAAATTTTCAAATGAATCCATAATCCAATTTTTTAATAAAATAATAAGGAAGGGTGACATATGCGTAAAAGCTTGTGCGTAGGTAAATCTATACTTACGAAACGATTGCAAGCGTTGCTGAGTTTACTTTCTATCTTAATCTCTCTAAACTTTTCTTTCGCTAACTGTAATGAACATCCTTAACTCAAAAAACCACCTTGGTCACAAATAAAAAAATGTTGAAAGACTATGATGCAATGAAATTTAATTAATGTATTCATAGAACCTCGTATGCATAATTCATTAGTGGGAGGAAGATGAAAAATGAAAAATGAAAAACTGCTTGAAAAAATTTAAAGAAATTTTATAAACAATCAACTATTTATCTTTAAAAAAAAAAATTTATTAAAATTGTATGATGACTTATGAACATACAGAAAACGGCAACTAAAAACTTTTAATAAATAATATTTTCAAATTCTTATTCATAAGATTGGGCTAGGGAAAAAGTAATTTCGGTTTTCCAAATAGATTACGTGAAAGTCGCTTATTGCTAGTAATATTTATTTAATAAAGCCATACTATGGTGCATTTGAAAATTAAGTCTATAGAACATTATAGATGTAAAAGAAGTTCTAATTGTGTGCTCAGGCAAAAGTTATTGTGCTTAAAAAATGGAGATTCTAGGTCATTTTTTTCATGTTTTGCTTTTTTTTATTTCTAAAAAAAGATCGTGGCCAAAGCCCGGAGAGGCTTCACAGACGGTTGGAAAGCATATGTTGACGCCAAGAAAGTTGATGCTGAGTGTTCAGTGAGACTGAACAGAAATTGTTGATCATAAGATACTCGAACCTAGTTAAACAATCAATTCGACTCTCTACTGCCAAGAACTAATGCGATTGCAGCAGGCGATAAAAAAACGGCCAGAATCTTTTAATAAAAAAGGCGTTGTCTTTTATTACGACAACGCTAGATCACACATATCTTTAGTGACTCGGCAAATATTGAGAGAGCTTGGCTGTAAAATTTTAATGCATAGACCTTGCCTTATCCAATTAACATTTGTTTCGGTCTCTGCAGAACTCTGTTAGCGGTGTACAGTTGGCTTTAAAAGAGGATTACAAAAAATCATTTGACTCAGCTTTTTCCCAGAAATCTCAGAAGTTCTACAGTGACAGAATTATGGTTTCACCAGAAAAGTGGGAAAAGGTTATGAATCGAAACGGCACATATATTGTTGATTAGTGTTCGAAATTTATATAAACAAATTCACTTTCAAAACATGAAAAGAATTGAATTTACTTTTTTTCCAACCTACTATTTTTAAATAATAATATAAGTAATTATTTACGTAGGCATGTAACTTATAATGCATTTAAAAATTAATTTATTGATTAACCACTGCTAAATATTAAAATTAAAAATTAGTTCGAACCACAATATAAAAAAGTATAAGGTTTCATCCTTTTAGGCAAAGTCAATGGATATCGTGTGGATATTGTGCACAATGCTCTCACACATGCACGCATCTGAGCTTAGGCCTTCCAATTAGGGAATTTTGTACTCTACAGGAATAAAAGATACTGCCGGGATTTTTTCCGCTTTTTTCATTTCAATAGCGAGCATTAATTTTTGCTTGGTGCGTTACTATCTCGATTTTTCGACGTATTTGTAAGAGCCCACACTACTTTTTTTTTTGCTAAGAGACTATAACGCTACACTGGAACGAAACAAAACACATTGCATATTTGTTTAATGTTGCGTTATCGACTCGGATAGTGGCTTGTACAAATATTAATAGTGAGAATATGATATAAATACGAGAAAAAAGTCAAATATTATGAAGCGCACTTTTATTTTAGTTTTAATGAGATTTTATCAGTAAAAGCGTAACGCTTTTGTTTTTTTAAAATAAAACAAGAACGACATAGTAAAAATTTTTTTCGTGCAGATCCAGCAAGGCCCAAAAAAAGTTAAGCTCGTTTTGGTCGCGGACAATACAAAAAAAATATTCTAGCAATATAATAAATAAATTTTTAGCGTTTCTTTATTTCAGTCTTCAAAATAAGCAACATTTTGTAGAATGACACATATATGAATATATTACAAAATGTTTTAAGAGTTAAGTCATGGCTTTCTAAATTACTGTTTAATTAAGAGTTGGGCACCGAAGTTTTTAAGAGCTATTGGCGACAACTTTTACATTTTTGTTTTATAACCTGGTTACCGCGGCAGCTTATTGGCCTAGTTACGAGGGCCAACTACTCACCACATCTGTGTGGGGGTGTATTTTCACACCCACTTACTAATCCTCCAACTGATATCATACCTATCAAACATGAGCAAAGAGGAAGTATCTCCGATAAAACACCTTGCTAGTGAAGCTAACAATCTCTGCGCAACGGTGCATAGGTAGAGTCCACTCGCCACTGTGTAGCCTTTCCCCGGAAAAGACTCCGTTCTTCAAGACGTCCACTCTTCGCCGGTTAAGCTAGCACTCTCTGAAAAAGCATCGGATTGACGCTAATCAGCATATCCAGAGAAGCCCCAATAGAGATAAGTAGAGAGATTGCCAACGCCCATGCTACTATGCCAGACGACAATTTGGCACTAATCGGAGCGACTTACCACGGCTAGCCATCGAAACATGCGCAAATTTTTCGAGTGCCAAAACTATATCAAAAAGCGTACGATTACGAGAAGAGAAGTGGATTCGCGTGTAAATGAGCACATAGGCGCACATTTTGGAGACATATGAAAGGGGTATACTGAATGTACGCTTACAAGGAGAGAAGTGGAAATGTCGATTAAAGCTATATAGCTGAGCGCACGGCCAAAGCAAGCGACAACACGAGTTTTTCCCTCTTTTGGCTGTAACCAGTACATGCTATGTATGAAACTGACTCTTGCTCTCGCTCTTCCTTTAATATTCTCTATAAATCTTATTGATTTAAATCGTGGAACTAAATGGTCATAATTATATGCACAAAGTTTTAATTTCAAGACAGTTTTTTTTAATTTTTTCTGTACTTCTAATACTTATTTTGTTAATTCCAAAATAATACTTTTTCAGTATTATTAAAAAAAAATTATTTAGCTTTTTTTTAAGGATGGCAGTTTAACTATAACCACTAATTTAATTTTTTTTTCCTTATTATAATTACTATGAACTATTAGACAAGCTCCGAAGGGTATCAAAAAACATATGCGACTTCAAGATCCATCTCGTTTGGAATCCTGATAGCTAAGATAATTAAGGTTGTTGCCGCTGCTCGAATTCTTTTGCTATGTTGAGATCGATTTCAACTGTCAGCAGATTTTTTTCTTTTTATGCAATTCAACATTCTCGTTTAATTTATTTTATTCATATTTTACTTGAATGTATATATAACGTTGTAAATACTTTTTTTCTGATACGTCAAAACAAATATATTTGGGGCATTCCACGTGAACGGAGACAAAAAAAATTTTTTTCCTCCTAACTTTGGAAATTAATAGTACTCCATTAGAGAACAATACTGGAATTTTTTTAGATTTTTTGGCCAACACCCTTGCCGTCAGCGACGGTCACAATTTTGGAATTTTTTCTTTGAAGGCAAAATTCTCAATTTTGTAGACCAATCGATGCGTATTAAAAAAAAAAAAAATAGCAATTCGATAGCATTTTTTCCGTAGAACACGATAAAAATATTGAAATAAATTTTCAGGTTAGTTTGGTCCCTCATTTTTGGGTTTTAAATTTTAAAATCGATTTTTCGAAAAGTATGACACTTTTTTTTAATTTTTTTTTTTTTTTTTAGCTCAAAATATGGACGTTTGAATATTTTTTGTCTCATGATGGACGCAGTTTAAATGTAAGCGCTAGAGGGCGCTAAGTGATAAAAAACACAGTTTTTACGTTATATCTCGTTCCATATGATAAAAAAATGTGAAAAAAATGTATTTTAACAGAAGTAAAGGCGCCGCATACGATCTCAGTGTCAAATTTAATGAATTCAAAAAGGCGGATCCAATATGGCGGCCATCATTTTTAAAATTAACGAATTTCGAAAACTAAAAAGTGTCATTGTAATCTACGTAAAATTTGAAGTCGAAAATGTTTCTTACAAAATTTTCCTAAATTGTGTTATTTTCGTGAAAACTAACAGTAAAGATTTGGTATTTTTCGACTCGACAGATTTGGACAATAATAGATAATATGAACATGAATTTTTGAACGGTATAATTCGTAGGTTATCCTCGGTTGTTAGGGTCACTGATTACAAATCTAGTGTTGGGTTGATGGAATTTAAAATGGCGGATCAAAAATAACACACAAGTGAAGCATATATCCAAGTGTTAGTGCACGCTTATTTTTTACGTTTTGTTTACATTATGTTGCATATCTCCTGATTGGTTGCTTTACAATATGGCCGGTTGCTAGTTCACGAGATCTCCTTGGTCGAAAGGACTAGTGAGCTTCGACGGAGTGAGCGGACAAAGCTGTCAGACTTTTATATTATCTATGTAATATATAAGCTGTAGTCACAAATGGCAGACGCAATCCCGTGTTAATCTCATGGGATAAGGCAACCAATCAGTAGCGGTCCTATGATAGTCTGCTCATACCCATGATGCTAGTTACTTTCTAGTAAGAAAGGGCGTGGTGCAAGGTGCAAGACAGCATACAATGTCCTAATTTCAGTATGGTTACGTCATGTGCTAAGATGTTTCGCAACTGTATGAACTGTGCGCTATTGAGTTCCAAGGTAGTAATAGGACAAACGTGGAATCATCGCTTATTGGTTGCCTCATCCTATAAGATTTATACTGGATAGCGTCGGCCATTTGATGCTGCAGGATATCTGCAGATATATAAGTCTAAAGGTCCCTTTTCATGTTAACGCTGAAACGCTTTAAGGCTGCAGTCACATGGTGCGTAATAGAGCTGCAGGATAGAATTTGCGCAATACAAAGAGCCAATCAGAGCTATTGCGCGGACTTTTCTATTTCGTATGGTCAAAGTTTGCCCTGTTCACATAGTGCAAGATATAGCTCCGAAATAGACTCTGCGCAATAGAAAGAGCTTGATAAATTTGAATGATGGATACGTTGGAGCTAAGACTCATTCACTCTCTTCTACTTTTGAAAAGTTTAAAATATTTTAATTTACTGTGCAGTGTTGATTATGAGAAAGGAGCTACTTATTCAGGAATAAAATAAGAAATAATACTTACAAAGAAAACGCTAGTATTCATTAACTTCCACATTCCCACAATTATCTAAAATAATTATTATCATGCAATTCTATATAGTAAAAGAATTTTAAATCTTTATAAATTTAATGTTTCAAAATTATGCAATTGACGTAAATTTTGCAAGATATACTTTTGACTTATAATTCAATGTAGATTACGACTACATTTTACTATTCGTAACATTTGTTAATTTCACAAATTCTGGCCGCCATATTGGATCCGCATTTTATATCAACCCAAGACTAGATTTGTAATCAGTGACCCTAACAACCGAGGATAACCTACGTATTATACCGTTCAAAAATTCATGTTCATATTATCTCTTATTGTCCAAATCTGTCGAGTCGAAAAATACCAAATCTTTACTGTTAGTTTTCACGAAAATAACACAATTTAGGAAAATTTTGTAAAAAACATTTTCGACTTCAAATTTTACGTAGATTACAATGACACTTTTTAGTTTTCGAAATTCGTTAATTTTAAAAATGATGGCCGCCATATTGGATCCACCTTTTTGAATTCATTAAATTTGACACTGAGATCGTATGCGGCGCCTTTACTTCTGTTAAAATACATTTTTTTCACATTTTTTTATCATATGGAACGAGATATAACGTAAAAACTGTGGTTTTTATCACTTAGCGCCCTCTAGCGATTACATTTAAACTGCGTCCATCATGAGACAAAAAATATTCAAACGTCCATATTTTGAGCTAAAAAAAAAAAAAAAATTAAAAAAACAAGTGTCATACTTTTCGAAATATCGATTTTGAAATTTAAAACCCAAAAATGAGGGAAGAATCTAACCTCAAAATTTTATTAAATATTTTTATCGTGTTAGCCTCAATACGGTTTGCGTGCCGAGGATAAGAAAAAGTTGAAGTTGATAGACTCAGCAGCTATCCGCTCAGTCAGCTCTTAACAAAATAATGCGCTTCAGGGGCACTGTCAAGCGCCCCGGCGCACGTATTTTGCCAGAGTGGGCTGAATACGGTTTGCTGACGAGAATAAGAAAAAGGTTGAAGTTGTTAGACTCAGCTGCTATCCGCTCAGTCAGCTCTTAACAAAATAATGCGCTTCAGGGGCACTGTAAAGCGCTCCGACGCACGTATTTTGCCAGAGTGGCCTGATTGCGGTTTGCGTGCTAAGGATAAGAAAAAGTTGAAAAAAAAAAAAAAATATAGTAAGAACGCGAGAAAAGAAGGTAGTACCCGATAACCGTGCAGTAGTACAAGACCAGTGATATCCCTCCGGAGCTTCCAAAATTTCTATGTTACGTCGGCGCAACGTATTATTTGAGCCTAAGCTTTCGCTCAATAGCTCGGGATTCACACTGGGCGCGTAGGTGGGACGCGGGGTTAAAAGGGTAATTCAGCTCAAAGGCGCGTTACTCAAAAAGGGGTACAATTTCTTTCACGCGACTAAGACTGATTGCTGTGCAATATTCCGATGCACTTGCTCGCGGCTTTCTTTTGTCAAGAGCGGTGTATACCTCGTTCACGATCTAAAAACTGTTAACACCGTCACGAGTAAGGATATCGTACGTAATTTGACCTTGACACACTAATATCACGGTAGGTATTTGCCTTAATCCGATCGTTCGTTATTATTCTGATAGTATTATTACCACGGAGGGCTACGGATTGTCCGTGGCTAATTTGCTATCACCGGTGACCGAAGGGTGCCAATACTGTAGCAAGTAGTGGCGTTCGCGAAAAACACTTTATACTTCCCGGTGATCCGCGGGTATTAATATGGCATTCGCGCAAACAAAACACCTTATACTTCCCGGTGATCCACGGGTGCCAATACTATAGCGAGTAATGGCGTTCACGCAAACAAACACTTTATACTTCCCGGTGATCCGCGGGTATTAATATGGCATTCGCGCAAACAAAACACTTTATACTTCCCGGTGATCCACGGGTGCCAATACTATAGCGAGTAATGGCGTTCGCGCAAACAAACACTTTATACTTCCCGGTGATCCACGGGTACCAATACTAGGGCGAGTAATGGTATTCGCGCAAAAGGAAACACTTGGTCAAAAGAAAGAATATGATATGTGGTCACTTACTTTTATTTAAACGTGAAAGTTGCTATACAGACGTTGAACCAGCGTGGATATAATCGCTCTCGAAGAAGATCAAGTGGCAGTAGAGACGGACTCTGGCAACCAGTTGATCGTTCGAGGGTGGTAGCGAAATTCGACTGCGTCCTCGCTTTGCAGAAGACTGGGTTGTAGCAGAGTCGGGCTCTCACTACTCAGTCTACTTCGAAGGGTATCGTCGAATTTCGCGTGCCAAACTGAATTGCTTTACCTCACTTCGCAGTAGACTGGGTTGTAGAGGCGGACTCTTACTACTCAGTCCACTTTGAAGGGCTATCGTTGAGCCGAGTCGAGTCGAGTCAAACTCTGAACTACGAACTGCAAACTGATTTTCCTCTGGGCCTACGGGCCTTTTTATTGCGAGAAGCGGACCTCGGTCACACGTTGGCTCAAAAAACGCAGGCAAACTTGCCGGGGGAAAATTTTGAAGAAAAGACAATAGCCGAAAATCTAATTGGCTAGAACTGCTCTAGTTTAGCCACTCAGAAATTGGCACATCCCACATCCGGCTTGTTCTCCTCTGTGCATCAAGAGAAGGGAAGGTGATTCACTTACTCATGCCCTTCCTTTCTCTTTTACATCAAAAGTTGACAGAGTTTAAATATATTTTAACCTTAACATAACAACAAGGTATTGTTAATATTTACTAATGCTAACCATCAGTTGTTCGTTCAGCTAAGCTCATTGCAAAAAGAGCGGTGAAAATCGCTTAACAATTCGGTTGGTGCTAGGGTGAACAAACGATCGGTGAGTTGTTAGTTAATACTACTACTTAAGCGCCAAAACGGTGGCTGCGGCCGCACTAAGTTATAATTAGCGGTGGTATTTATAATAATAGTAATAACAATAATAATTACAATAATAATAATAATAGGTTTAATAGCAATGATAATAATCATAATAATGATAATAAGAATAGCAGTTGTTAGAATACTAGTGCTTTGCCTGTTGTGAGTTAACATAATTTGTTTTACCAGTAGTTTGAATGTTTGTAATGTTACGAAAATAATGCGGAATTTTGGTATAATTTTGGTAAACATGTTTTTCTGCTCCTAGTAGTTGGAGAGGGAGTCGTCTCGTGGTACCCTGGGGAATCAGGACTCTATTACCCCTATTGGAGGCAGGCATACGGACTCTCTCTCCGAGTCAAGAAAAAGGGAAGGGTTATCTTCCGTTTTTCCTTTACATTCGGGAAAAAGTGTTAGCAATCAACTAAATTACAAATTAGACTATTGCAGTATGTTTATGAAATTATTAATTCGATGAAAAAATGGTTTCTCTGTAAATTATGAGTTTGCTAACTTGAATGGTAAAAATCGGATAGTTCTTTGAAGGTTACTAATGTTGTGTACCAAATTTGTTATAGTTAATATGTAATGTAGTTGTTTGCTAGTGGTGTAGTACGTACTGGTTGTTTGTGACGATTCTGGCTTGTAATAATATTTTCGCTTATTTCTATGCATTAATTCTAAGCTATCCTAATGTTTAACCTTATGTTTATCTAACATTGTATCTGCATTTAATATTTCAGGTTAACTGTTCCCAGTTAAACTTTTGTATCTATGGTTGTAGAAAAATATTTTATTTTGCATTTCCGGTCAGCGTGGGCCAGCGTGCATGTAAGTGAGTCATGCATGGTCGTAGTACCTTAGCTACGAGCATTCTTGTGGGTGATTCACCTCTTTGCAGATGCACATTGGCCCTTGCGTTTTGTATTTTAAAATCGGCACGGAAAGATTTGAAGCAAGAGGAAAAAAAATTAATGTGGATACACCGATGTTACAACATATCCTATAAAATTATTTAATTATTACAACTTACGAAACAGCCTTGCTAATGAAAAGTATCAACTTAACAAATTATTTAATAGAGTAAGCGTTGAAAATACATTTATTTTGACGTAACAGAAAAAAAATGTTTACAACATAGTATACAAATTTAAATGAAATATAAATGAAATAAATTAAACCACAATAATAAACCGCATTAAAAAAAAAATCTGCTAACAGTTGGAATCGATCCCAAAATAGCAAAACAATTCGAGCAGCGGCATAAATCTTAATCATCTTAGCTACCGGAACTTCGAAAGAGATGGATCTTGAAGTCACAAATGTTCATTGATAACCTCCGCAGCTTGTACTTCAGTTTAAAGCAATAATGACGAGAAAAAATGATAAATTGGTGATTATAGCTAAACTGCCATCCTTAAAAAAATAAATTTTGAAATGAATTTGAATTTTTTTTAATAATGCTGGGTTTTAAAATAAATATGAAGAGTACGGAAGAAATTGAAAAGAAATGTCTGGAAATCAAAACTCTGTGCATATAATTATGACCATTTAGTTCTACGATTTTAATAAATAAGATTTATAGAGAACATTGAAGCAAGAGCGAGAGCAAGAGTCAGTTTAATACATAGCATGTACTGGTTACATCCAAAAGAGAGAAAAACTCGTGTCGTCACTTCCTTTGGCCGTGCACTTAGTTATATAGCTTTGGTCGACATTTTCACTTCTCTCCTCGTAGGCGCACATTTGGTATACCCCTTCCGTGTGTCTCCCAAACGTGCGCCTATATTCTAATTCAGACGCGAATCCACTTCTCTTTTCGTAGGGACACCCTTTTCAATACGAGTCTCACTCTCGCACTCTCAAAAAATTTGCGCTTGGTTCGAAGGCTGGCCACGCACAGTGGTCCCAAACGCTGAAAAAATTATCAAAATTCGTGCTTCACACGAATTTTCAATCAATTTCATCAATTTTGGGCTTATTTTACTCCTAAGGCCATAACCTTCAAGAATCCGTTTCCCTCCGTCCTGTGACGACTTTGTATATGTATGATTTTTATGTATATATATAGCGAATTTCGATAGTCACATTACTGTGTATACATAAAAACGTTGTTAAAATCAACCAATTTGTACCAAACTTAGTGTACGGGGGTTTTTGGGGTCACTGATTACGAATCTGTAGTTGGATTTGCGAAATTCAAAATGGCGGATCCAAGATGGCCGACAAAGTTTTCAAAAATCAACCGATTCGCACCAAATTTGGTGTACGGGTGTTTTTGGGGTCGCTGATTACGAATCTGTAGTTAGATTTGCCAAATTCAAAATGGCGGATCCAAGATGGCCGACAAAATTTTCAAAAATCAACCGATTCGCACCAAATTTGGTGTACGGGTGTTTTTGGGGTCGCTGATCACGAATTCGCACACTGGGAGAAGGATTTATTAACTGTTAACATTTACGAATATTGGAAGAAAATTAGTTGGCATATTCATAACTACCATGATATATTTTTTATCTGAAGCTTTCACACCATTTTTATTATGAATTATATTTCTGGTATTTTTATAAAAAATTCCACTGTATAAATATTTTATCTAATTTACATCTTATTTTTGTTCTAAACATCATTATCATCATCATCATCATCATCATCATCATCATCATCATCATCATCATCATCATCATCATCATCATCATCATCATCATCATCATCATCATCATCATCATCATCATCATCATCATCATTACTATTCCCTTCATAATTAAAATCATTATCGCTTCGATCGTCTGACACATTCCCTATGTTTTTTTTTCCAATCAACAAATCATTATTCACTTTTCCCCTTGAAGATTCATTTGCTGTTACCTTTTCAAAATTTAGCAAGGAAAGCATTTCTTCTGTTAAATGTTTATGGCTTTTTTTCGAACTTGATCGACACATGGAAAAGAACGGATCTGAGTGTATCATAAGCCTCTGGAAAATGTCCGTATTTGTTGCGATCCTATTGACAAACGAATAGTGTGAATATCATTCAATAAAAAAAAAAAAAAATGGCTGTACTTCCGAACACGGTCAGGCACCAATCGAGCTGAAAATTTGTGTATTTATGTTTTTTGGGATGCTGATTACGAATATGATAGTCCCGTTTGGCGCAAACGACCCTGAATGTGTCAAATGAATACATATGCATGGTATATGTATAGTGACTGAAAGGGGATTCAGAGGATCGAAGGGGCAACCTAAAATTGTAGACATGCAGCTCCTCGTGGTGCACTCTGAATGATGCTAAAGACCTACGTTTTTAATTAAAAATTGAAAAAAAAAAACATTTGCAAAAAGTAATGTGACAATAACATATGTGATCCATCAGATATACTTTCCACATGTATAGTGATAGTCGAACTGTGACATATGAGATCCATTATAAAAACCCAATACCCAATTAACCCTTACATTAAGAGCGTATCAGATACAAAGCTGATAAGAATAGATAATATACTTTGATCTGTGTCAAATGGTCGGGGAGCGATAGCAAAATAAAATCAAATTTTATGACTTTTAGATCTATTAAAAATATAACTTTATTTATTGGTTTTTTGAGAATAATAAATATATTTTAAATTTAATTTTCGACTTTCACACAAATGATTTTGAACTTTTGAAATCGATCGATGATAGACGGTATTTTAACGTCATAATGGTCATTTGACACATTCAGGGTCGTTTGCGCCAAACGGGCCTGTCATATTCGTAATCAGCATCCTAAAAAACATAAGTACACAAATTTTCAGCTCGATTGGTGCCTGACCGTGTTCGGAAGTATATCCAAAAAAATAAACATATTGTACTTATGTTGCAAAACGACATAAGTATTTCTGTTTATTAAAGCTTACAGTAGTTTACAATTAAAAAAAGTTCATTGTATGGTTGTAATGAAACATGTAATAATTAATAGTCTTAAATGGAAAAATTACTGCTAATTAACGTTTCATTTTCTATAATTATTATGTTCAGATGGCTGTCTATATCTGATAGTATACAAAAATTTATGCATGCTTCATGTTAGAACAGAAATTGATACATGCATTTAAAAGAAAATTGATTTACCTAGAATGCTTCCTCGAAAACTTTTCACGAAAACCTTTGACATTTTTATGATTGGCTTCTTGCGCCTCTTCAGACAGCAAACCGATTGGCAAAAAGAAATGTTCCATTATTTCATGACCGTGCATGAGTATAATATGTAATGATGGTGGCATATGATACCACGCATAATTCTCAACATATATTTTTGCTGTCTCTAATGCATACTCCTTAAATGCTTTTACATTAATCTCTTCGCCAGACGATACTACAGCCAATATTACTTTAAAACGTCTCAGTAGTTCCAAGTTAAAACCTGCAATGTTGTATAAAATCTTGTTGATATTTCTCACTTGATTACGAAGCGCACCTGAGTATTTTTAACACCATGATATAAAATTAGCATATCACCTGTGACTTCTGCTACCACGTCTATATTGTTAAAAAATTTTCTTGCAGCGTTTCCGTCATTCGTATTTCCTGAGCCCTGAGTAGGTACGTCAAATAAAATTCCTAGTTTCTCTCTCAGACCATCTTGAATTTTTTTTTTGTTTTCCTGGAACTTTTCTTTGTTATTTTTTTTAACCTAAATTAATGATAAAGTAATGATGTTGAATGTTTTTTTTGAAGTTGTACTTAATAAATTTTATTTTTATAATCTAAGCCAGATTCTATTCCAGTCAAGTTGATTAGAGATAGGTAGTATATACTGATACCCACGCACACCAACATTCTTTCGTGCATTTTAAAATCATACTTTTTTTTAATCAATTTGATAAATTATGTTTAAACATTTTCAGGCAAACGATGCGACAAAACCGTTTCAAGCGCTAAGCTAAAGAACGATTTTAATTTTTGTATCGTCTTTCAGTAACCGTCAAAATGCATACGATAATAGTTTTCATACAAAAATATAATATACTTGAAATTTATAGTAATGGTTTAAACTGATCAGTCATCACATACTTACAGCCCAAACTCGCAGCTCCAGTCGATACGATATATGGAGGACCAATTCCATCATTCTTATATTTGCGTGTAGAATGGAAAAACCATATTTTAAAGCATTTTGATCTGCAGTTACTTCTGCCATTTTCTGAAGATTATTCAGATTGGATATCGTTTCTTTACAAACGAAACATCTCTGAGACGATGTTTCATTTAGCGCGTTGCAAACCTAATTATAAAGATTTCCAAGAATTAAAAAAATTAAATATAATATACACTTCTCGTTAATAAAGAAGGACAAAATTGGACGTCCATGAGAAGAGCGTAATGCAATTATAAATGTTGAAATTGAATCTGAAGACTAACCTTACCATCTATCATCGTTAGTATCATTTCTATCCCAACAGAAAATGAACCAACAGAGATATTCTGAAAATTACTTATTTGTAAGTTCATATTTTCCTCTGTCATTTTGCATAAATGATCTGTTTCTTTTTCATAGGTAATTTTGATTGGCCTACAAAACATTGTTGAAGATGACTTTGGATTTGTCCAATACACTGATTGGGTTTTCTTGTTAATCAGCTTTAGAGGTACCATGGATACACAGAAGATATTACTATTGACTTGTAATTCTGAAGTTGACTTTTGCCTGTAGCCGTGCATAGTGCTGCCATCAAATCCATACTTTATCAATAATATAAGTTCTTCTGGCTCATCTGCTTTGAGATCTAAATACTTCAATAACCTTTTAACAGTATGATCTACTAAATTTTGTAGAGGTACCTCACAGGAGAGGTCTGTTATAAGTAATTTCTCAGGGTAGGCTGTTTTTTTCTCAATTAATATCTATAAAATAGTAGAATCATTGATAAATTAAATTTGTTTTTGTTTTCATAATGAAATATTTATACAGCAGGTTCTTAATTATACATTATTTATTAAATGTTTTTTATTTTTTAGATTTTATGGTTTAACTGCAATTGTGAGAAAAATTACAATATTTATATGTTACACTGAGATCTCAGTCGTAATCTTGTTTGTTTTTATGTTTGTGAATAATAATTTTATTTTATTTTATTTTATTTTTATTTTTTTTTATAAAGAACAATATTTTTCTTTCCTACCATATCAACACAGTTAGCATACATGTAGCGATTTATTATAAATTTAATGAGAAAAACGAATTTCATGTCACAATTGAAACTCTATTCAATGTAAATAATATACAGTTTCTTAATTACACTAGTGAAACAGTCGAATAATTATCTTAAGCTCTTTGTTAACGTAGAAAAATAATTATCCTTATTAGACCATTTTCAAATTATTATATAATAGTTTATCAATACAAAAAGTTTGATTTCTTACTTGTTGAAAAATAATTTTAAATAGATGTCATATAATACTTATAGCGAATATGTAAATTGAAGTACTTGTGAGAGTTAGGAATGAAATGAAAAAAAGTGTATTATGTATATATAAATATATATACACACACACATATATATACCTTCTTGTAAGTTGGATATATATCATGACCAACGTGTAAGGCTGCCAACCTTATGAGTCGGTATGCACGTTTTGACAAATTTGCATCGATAATCAGCATTACAGCCTCCTCTGGTGTCAATGCTCGACTATTTGAATTGTTTACTACTTGACACATCTCTGTTGCTTTTTCGGAATCAAGTATTGTATCAAACAGCTTAGCTCCATTCTTATTACTAGACCTCTTTAGTTTTTTTTTAGTAAGTGCATAACATTCATCATCATCGACACTCTCATTTAAAGCCGATAATTTACGATAACGACTTGGTTCTGATGATTCCCCAAAAGTTGCAATTGGTCTGCCGACTGTGTTACCTATGTATGCAGAATGTTAGAGGTTAAGGAGAATAGAATGTTGCAGGAAGTTATCTCTTTTCCATTTATTTTGAAAAAAAACGGGGTGCGTCACATGTGACACACCGCAGAAGTAAGAACTTCGAAGATAGTTGAATATGTATGTGTGATATATTGATGTGATATACATATATTATTTGTTTGCAATCACATAAGACTATATTTTTTTATTAATAAATTCACAAATTTTGCTCCTTTTTTCGTTGGCTGGATACATTAAGAATTTTGTTTTTTGTTAAGCATACCTGATTTCGCATTGGAAGGTATCTCTGTAGAGGTATTTATATTCAGAGTCAGTTCTCCATCTGCCCACAATTTGTGATTCTTTATAAGATCCTCATAATTTTTCTTATTTTTTGACATAGACTGCATGTTTCTAGTTAAATTATTATAAAATTTCTTCCGCAACTCGTTATTAATTAGTTTTCTTATGGATTCACTTTCAACAATTTTCCACTTGTTTACAAGAAAATCTATAACCATACTTTTCTGTGTTTCCCATGACAAGCTCTTATTACTATTCAGTACATATATAATATCTTTTATTTTGACACTCAGGGCTTCCATTGTCACAAACAAGCGGCTCACAATATAACGTAGTAGCACTCGCGTTACAAGCATATGCTGATTTGGACTTCGGCATTTAATGAGATTGTACTAGCGTGGTGGCAGTTTATGTGTATGGTTGTAAGTAAAAAATTTTTTTTTATATTAATTTTTTTATGTATATGACCTCTTTTATGTGCATAAAAAAATTATAGAGAAAAAATTAATATCACTTTAACAATGGGCATGAAACAAATTAGTAGAGAAAAAATTTTTTTTACAGACAACCACCTACCAAAACTGCCACCACGCTAGTAGAATCTTAATAAATACCGAAGTCTAAAATCAGCATATGCTTGTAACGCGAGTGCTACTACGTGCTTCAAATCTATTATAGAACCTTATAGCTTATTTGTTAAATTAATAATTATATGTTATCCGTTTCATGAGGTAAAAGGATATTAAACAAAAATAAGGTTTTTTCATATAAATCTTATATTTAATAATGTTTCTTTCAGATCAAATTTAGTACTATATTTAGTAATATTTTTTTTTGAAACGAAAATGGTTTGAAACCAAGTAAAATGTCTTAATCAAAAAGTTTTTGAAGGTTAGTGACAACAGCGATATTCCCTATAAAATATACATATGTGTTACGATTCAGAAGTAAAAAAAAGAATTTTTGCGATGTGTGCTGAATTGGGACCTTGCATGAAAAATTCCATTGGGTCCGTCTTGTAGAGTTTTGAAAAATAATCGGCACGTATTTTTTCTTTTTTTTTTTAAATTAAAAACTACAAAAGATACAGCACCTTGAAGTTTTTCTATTTTTCATAGCTATAGATATACTCCCTGCATATGTGACGTCACAACGACATAGTGAAAAACATACATTTTGGTATTTTCACGATAACTTAAGTAAAAATGAAAATTTTTTCTTGAAACTTTCAGGAATACTTCGTTTTGATATTATGTTGACAAGATTTTATTTTGAGAAAATTTAATGTAACCGTTTCTGCGTTATTTGAGGTTATGTGAACGTTAGCTATTTTTTTCAAAACGCTGTATCTTGGAAAGTTTTTAACCGATTTTGATGTTTTGGGGTTCATTATTTTTGTACTTAATTGTAGAATATATATGTGTAATGTATGCTTTACAACGTTACGTATATATGGCGTTTTCTATAACTATTAAAATAGCATAACTTTCAAGGTACTATATCTTTTTCAATTTTTATTTTTAAGAAAAAAGAAAAAATACGTGTCGATTATTTTTCAAAGCACTACAAGACGGACCAAATGGAATTTTTCATGCAAGATCCCAATTGTTTTACTTTTAAAACAATCAAAGACAAAGCATAATTGCTTTATTTTAAAGTTTTTTGAGGTTAGGAAATATCAGTGATCAGCGCAATGAAAAGTAATAAATGTTTCTCATCATTCTATGAAAAATTCATGATGGTTAATTTTTTAAAGAATTTTTTGACGCATAATACTATCAAAAACTACGCAACACTACTTTATTTCGAAGATTTTTGAGGTTAGGAAGATTCAGCGATATGTTAGACTAAAGTAAAGTGTCGATTCATGTTTTGGTATAAGAAATACACATGATAATTATTTTTTAACGTTCAAAACGTTGAAAAACTACGCAAAACGACATTTTTCGAAGTTTTTTGAGGTTAGGAAAATTCAGCAATAAGGTAGACAAACAAAGAGTATTAATTCATGTTTTGGTATAAAAAATACGCATGATAATCATTTTTTAAGAATTTTTTAACGTTCAAAACGTTGAAAAACTACGCAAAACTACTTTTTTTCGAAGTTTATTGAGGTTAGGAAGAATTAGTGATGTGCTCGATCAAAAATAAGTATAAATTTGTAATCAGCGATGAAAAATACATATGATTAAGCCTTAATTTGGATTTTTGAAAGTCCAAAATTATTTTAAATCAAGTAAAACAGCTACCTTAGAGTGATTTTGACTAATTGCAGCTGCCATATTGGTCCGCCATTTTTAATTTTGGAAAAAAGCCAGACGGCAAAAGAAAGCCTCCTAACTAAGCTACAGTTTGCGCCCATAAAACATTTCTTACGACTTATAGAATTTTGGGCAGATCTTTGTTCCGTTTCACAAAGAACGTCTCATATATGTATGTAAGTGTGTGTGTGTCCATTATTACATACATATGTATATGTAGCCCGCTTAAGTCATAATTTGGGATGTTTTCATCGATATACAGAATGAAACTCATGTGTTTGGTCGTTTTTATACTTTTTCATTGTTTTATTACAATAAATAATGCGAATTGTTATAATTTGTTATATATATACCTTGATTACATATATATAATGATGGATGACACTTCGGAGGAAATCGGATCCTTGTAACCTATGATCTTACGAACAAAATAAGCCCAAATTCGTATTGATTGAGTGAAAAATCACAGGAAGCGCGAATTTTGATAATTTTTTCGGCTTCCTGAATCACTGTAGCCAGTTTTCTGCTGCCTCGCGTACCGTACCTAGCGTGATCCAGGTGCAACTCAACTTTGGTGTATTAAATATTAAGATACCGTCTGTTTACCATTACAGTTTGAAAATTTGTAAAGTAACAGTTGGCTATTCAGATAAAAAATATATCATGGTAGTTATGAATATGCCAACTAATTTTCTTCCAATATACGTAAATGTTAACAGTTAATAAATCCTTCTCCCAGTGTGCGAATTCGTGATCAGCGACCCCAAAAACACCCGTACACCAAATTTGGTGCGAATCGGTTGATTTTTGAAAATTTTGTCGGCCATCTTGGATCCGCCATTTTGAATTTGGCAAATCTAACTACAGATTCGTAATCAGCGACCCCAAAAACACCCGTACACCAAATTTGGTGCGAATCGGTTGATTTTTGAAAACTTTGTCGGCCATCTTGGATCCGCCATTTTGAATTTCGCAAATCCAACTACAGATTCGTAATCAGTGACCCCAAAAACCCCCGTACACTAAGTTTGGTACAAATTGGTTGATTTTAACAACGTTTTTATGTATACACAGTAATGTGACTATCGAAATTCGCTATATATATACATAAAAATCATACATATACAAAGTCGTCACAGGACGGAGGGAAACGGATTCTTGAAGGTTATGGCCTTAGGAGTAAAATAAGCCCAAAATTGATGAAATTGATTGAAAATTCGTGTGAAGCACGAATTTTGATAATTTTTTCAGCGTTTGGGACCACTGTGCCACGGCGAGTCACCCCGATCAGTGCTAAAAAGTCATCTCGTATCACAGCGTTGGCGTAAGCAATATCTCTACTTATCTCCAGCTCCATGTTTCAAGGACCACTCCTCGCCTATAAGGCCAGCGATTCCTAACTGGCGCATCAAATCCGCTAATCCCTACGTATAGCATTAGCACTGTTTCGCATTCATTCAGGCCCAAGACTTGTGAGCAAGAAAAAAAAACCCTGAAATTACTCTGAAGAAAAATTCTACAGAAAAACTCGTCCCAAAAAAAGCCGGGGTTGCGTAGGAACTTTTTCCGGTAACAACAGTTTTTGATAAATTCTGTTCTCACCGGGAATCGAATCTGCGATCCTTAGAACGACTTTGTATTAGTTACAAGCACGCTTAAAGTAACGGTACTAGTCTTGAAACGCTTTTTTCGATACACCTCAGTAATTTGAGTGTTAGGGAAAAGTTGCAATTATAAAACGTAAAATACTTGTATCTTACTAATATATAAAGCAAAGTCGTTAAAATGGTTGTAATCGCTAATCACGAAAACTTTTTAACCGATCTGGCTGCAATTTTGCGTATTGATTGTGGACACTTTCAAGATGGTTCAAGTATAGTTTTTATCTTGAAAAACTCAATAATAATAGCAACAACTAAGCTCAAAGTTTTGCAAAAATACGCTAGCTTTTCAAGTTACTTCAGTAGGATCTGCTAGGTGGCGTTGACTCAAAATTGAAGCAACCCGCAATAGAATTAAGCAAGGGTGAATGTAATGGACCGCAGCTTGTCAGAAATTTCTATAGTCGTCTACTAGCAATACATCAAGAATACAGTTGTTAGTCGAGCAGCTAGGTATCCCAGCTACCGACGACACTCTTCTTTATTGGGTAAGCGACGTACATCTAATTCCACCGTAAACCACCTAAATTGACGAGTGCCATCAATAAAAAAATTTTCTAAGCGATAACGTGTCCAGCGGAATATCAGGAAAGGTGTCTGTGCCTAGCCAGAGCGCAATGTGCTTTAACACTTCAGAGTTTTGTGGCCGTTCAACCAGCCGGACTAGTACCGTCAAAGAATTTTTTACTACAAATGCAAGCCAGGGAAGACAGTCCTGAGGAGTACGGGCAGCCACAACGGCATACTCACAGAGAGGATATTCTCCAGACCCACTTTTCTGACTAACGATGAGCGGTTGATTATCTGGGGAACGACCCGAGGACAAGATATTTTTTGGTTATCCTCTGTGGTATTGATTTATTTTCTAGTTGGTTCCTGATTTTGTTCAGATACAAATGTAGGTTTTAATAAAGCAGGCAAGGAATATTCTTTATCTTTTATCAAGCTCTCTTAACAACAATCTGATGCAACAAAATCAATTTCTGATTTATCCAAACTGTATTTGACTAGTCACTGTGCATTTGACTCAGAGACTGAACA
This sequence comes from Copidosoma floridanum, assembly GCF_036245765.1. Classification (NCBI taxonomy): domain Eukaryota; kingdom Metazoa; phylum Arthropoda; class Insecta; order Hymenoptera; family Encyrtidae; genus Copidosoma; species Copidosoma floridanum. The sequence continues at coordinate 4,379,648 of NW_028321888.1, forward strand.
CTCAGCAATCTCAGCTGCATCTGGCATGCGTGATCCAGGATTCATACTTGTATTTTAAACGAGTTATATTTCGTTTGCTGTATCTTGATCAATATGAAAATTCAAATTAAAAAAAAAGATAACCTTGGAATAGGTTTGTAGTTTAAATTTGTGAATGATATTACATTCTCATGATCTAGTAAAATGTCTCCAATAGTTATGTTATTTCCTATACCATTTTTTATACTACTACAGCATAAATTATAAGAATCCACATAAAAAATTTATAAGATTCAACTAAGATTCACACACACATGTGCGTGTATGTAAATTTTTATATGATTATTTTTGTAACCTTTATCGTAAAAAAAATCTAATTTCATTTTTTATAAAAATTTAATAAATAATTATAACTAATAACTTCTAAACTAAAAATAATAAAAGCACATTTTAAATTTTCAATAAAAATAAAATTATAAGTATAAAAAATGATAGTATAAATATTAATACAAAATATAAAAGTTTTAAGAAATAGTATGTGCTAATTATAAAAACTAAATACCCATTGGACTTGCTTCATTGCTACCTGTTTTAATTTTCAATTAATGCTCCAATAAAGCTTTATATTCAAGTTCACCAGTCCAAGCTCCAATAGTTTAAGCGTTTTCGAATTTAATCAGAACATTGCCAGGCAAAGTCTTTTCGAGCTGAGATACGGAATCTGCACGGTTGTCATTGGATTCTTTATTCGATATTTTCGAATTTTCTTGAGTTATTTTATTTAACCTGTTGTTTCTCTTCTTATCGAATGAATTGTAATCAATGATATCTAAATTAAATGGCATCAAGCCACAAGCTTTGAAACCACAAACTATAATTTTACTTTCATTTTTAAGGGTAGGACATAAGTTGTGAAAAAGCTATTCTAAATGATTCTCTTGGCAGTTTTGTTACATTGTTCTCTCTTTTCCGAGTTTTAAGAACGTTTTTCCATACTCTTTTCAAATTATAGAAAAATGCCACATCACGCGGTTATAAGATGTGCGTGGAAATAGGTAACAAACTTATAAGTTTAATTCTATTATTTCGGCACAACTGCACTAAAGAAACTGTAAAATGTGATGAGTGTCCATAAGCAATTAAAATAAAGGGAGGCTCTATGGTTTTTTCTGTAAGCCATTTGTCAAATACATTGATTACATATTCGTAAACAGATTCCTTGGTAATTCATCGATTTTTAGTCATACCTAGACTTAAGCCAAAAGGTACACTTTGATTATATTAATTGGTATACTTTACTTATAATGATATAAAATCATAGGAGGAGCTCTAGATATATTAGCACCATAGGTAAATAAAACAGTCAAATTTTCTTTTTCATTTCCTTCTACAACTTTGTACACTGTGGATGCTCCTTTTTGAGCAACAACTTTCTCCATCTTAGAATTAAATAATATACTGGTTTCATCATAGTCATAGACACGCAATAAATTAAGATGCAAGAGCTTCTTTTCTTGTCAAAACTTTTTAACATCACTAAACCAACATTTCAAATTTTCATCTGTCAAGTTTGCTCTCACGGCTGTTAAAGTTTGAGCGTTTCAAATCGTCGAGTTATGATAGCGTTTTATAAAAGACTCATATCAATGACGACCAAGTTTTCCATCGATGAACGGAGTCTCTACTTTTTTTGTAATACGTAGTACTGTATATTATTTAATAATTTAGGCTTTGTTACTGGATCACCTGTTTTGCCGCGATGCAGAATTCAATATACAATTCTAGCTTCAACATTACTTAAAATTGGTGTGGAACCAAACTTTGTCTGAAAACTATTAACACTTTTCATAGCTCTAAAGATTGATGTTACAGGAACACTTGATAAAGAACTTGCAGTTCTGAATGACTTCGAACTTCTATAGGCACGTTATGCGTAAGGGTAAATAAACGATTTCGGATAGGTGGCCTTGAAAAAAAGTGAGATGCAAGTGGATTTTGCTTTATTCCTCCCTTTGCTTTGTCCCCCATGACGTACTTCTGATTTTCTCTATACCACACAACGCCACGCCATCACACATTTTGAATTTTACTGAGAGAAAAAAAAAAAAAAAAGTAGTATCCGAAGAGATTTGAGCCCTCAATCATGTGCTCACTAGTCAAGGCCCTTACTCACTCTGCTATGAGCAGTCCCGACATATAAATTCGATTTCTGCATGTTATCGTGTGGTTTATAACTAATTTTTATTTTTAATGTCAATTGGTATTTACTGTATATTCATTGATTTGTTTTAATTATGAATTAAATTAATAAATAAACTATAATAAACTAACTTAAATTATTTATATATATATATATATATATATATATATATACACATATATATGTATTCATATAATTAACTAACTTTTTTAGTTAAATGTTTTTTACACCTTACACAAATTAGTGAACTTTAACAGAGCAGCTTTCCTATGTATTAACAAATGTTTGTTCCTATATACTTAATTTATTACTTTGTTAATTTTTTCATTCCTGATTGAAGTGATTTTTTGACCCAAAGACGTTCTTCACGTAGTTAGAGGGGAACAGTTTAGAAAAGTGAGAGGAACGCTAATGTGTGCAGTAAAGCTAGCAATTGTTTTTCTTATGTGGATGTACTTACATACATGCTTTTACGCATACTTGATTCCCTCTTTATAAATTTATTAAAGAACCAACTTGTGGATCTTTTTGCAAATTTGATAGGTTTATCTAAAAGTATTCTTTTGTACCCAAAAAATTAGGAGATTTCTACAGATTATATGAACGCCATTTTAAGTGATTTTTTTTATAAGGTTACATGTTAAATTTCGATTTTTTTAAATTAAACATGTATAAAATAATGGTACAGTCAAATGAGCTGCAATTTATGTGGGTATTTTTTTATTGCTGTTTTAAAAGGCAATATATTCATTGCATTAGCATAATCATAAAATAAAATTTTTATTTTAATTATTTTTCATCGTCAACCATCAAATTCTGACATTTTTAAAGCAATACTTTGATACTATTGCAAGAAAATTTTCGGTTTTATTAAAGTTAACAACTTGTTGGGATCTTCATGAACAATAAAGTACTGGGTATAATCATGCTAGATCGGTCGAAGTCCGACGGAGTTAGGTCTGATGGATTTGGCATATATGTGGTAGCACATCATATGTAAGTAGTTGTAGCACTTTTTTAGACTATTTTGTTGTGTACATATAAATTTTCGTGGTAAACACATATAGTAAGTTAAACTTGTGGTTACTTACAAAAGTATGGTTACGTTAACAGTGCATTTTGTGTTTGAAACAAAAAAGTATTAGTGACAAAATCGACTACCCACTAGTTAATGAAGGCAAAAAAACTGTAAGATTCAAGTCTATGGAGATTTTATTTTTAACTTCTCCATTTTTATTGTGCACATGAATATGGCACTAGCTTTAAGTGACATAAGTAGGATGCTCATTATTACACTTACAATACGAAAGAAGTTCACAGACAGCGGGGTTTTATGTTAAATAAATAACACTTAAAACATAATGTTAGTTTTGTCTGAGCAATGTGTCATTTGATCATAACGCTAATATCTTGAGACTCACTAAATATTTGTTTGTTTTTAAACCTTTTCTGCTTTCATGACCTGAGACTCGACTTTAAACAATAGAAAATCTGTATTTAACAAAATTCTGTACAAAGATATTGGACCAAGAGTTCGCTACGAGGAAACACGACTCTCAGAATTTAATGTTAAGGAACTAAGCTCGAGACGACGATGAAGCGAGTCGTTCGAGTTGGCCTCAGTTGTGGTATAGCAAACAAGTTAACTATGAAAGGACCCAGCTCGAGACGACGACGAAGATAGTCGCTCAAATTGGCCTTGGATGATAACGCCAACAAGTTAACTATAAAAGGGTTCAGCTCGAGACGATGATGAAACAAGTCGTTCTAGCTGGCCTCAAAGAAGCAGGCTGATCAAATTACCTCTTTTCTTTTGTCAATAAAATCACCTCTTCTCGAAGAGGTCGTTCGCTATATCATACACACGACAATTTAGCGGCGTTGAGAAGGCTGCCCTGACCATGACACCATGCGTTGCATGCTCAGCCAGAAAAAGTGTTGTAGCGACTTTGACTATCAGGATCGACTACGCGGGAGCAACTTGTTACTTCAAAGGTCCGCGAACAAGAAGAAGGAGCTTAGCTGAACGTGCTAGCTCGCCAGCGAGAATAGTCGGCACTTGAAGCCGGAGAGGAAGCACCCACACTTGCTGGAATAAGTGTTTCTAAACATTTGAGTTAGCAACCAAGTATGTGTGCCCCCACTACACCAGGCTCCCATTTCCCTATATGCCAACGTTAAAGGGCGCGTTATGTCGATCACGGCAGCCTTCTTTTACAATATTCACTTTTAAGTGAACACTCACTTTATTACACAAAAAATACGTATAGATTACAAAATAATATTTAAAAAATAGATTATAATGTAAATATCATTAAATCGGATGAACATTTGTACACATTCACATTTTATAGGAGAAAGAACACTCGTCAACTGAAAATAGAAATGTATAACATGAAATGTGTCAATAACGGTAAAAAAAGCAACAAAAGTGGACAACAGTTTCAGCCTTTTACTGTACAAATTGAAAGCTGCTTATTAAAGCTTACTAGCTGGCTATTTTTTTTCTGTTCTAAGTGTTTTTGGTGAAGGAAATAAATAACACATCAGAAAATTGTATACAACTCCTCTTGTTATAATTATGTACAAAGAAAAAAATTATAAAATTAGAAAAATCAAAACTATGATGATAATTTTTACCATGTAATGTAATCACACAATCCTAGTTTTTAAAGGATTCTAAATTTATTGTGTAGTGTACGTTGTGTAGTACTATATTTAAGTTCATAACATATACTAATTTTACCACTACCATTTGTCAATTTATCGAATCAGATAAAAATTTCCTGCAATTTAATAAAACTTTGAAGTGTACGGAAAACTTTGTTGAGAGTAACACGTAGAATTGAAAAAAGATACATTAGAATGCCAAGTAGGGCTTGTTGAAAAATGGTCAAGTATACGCAGTATCTTGCCTTTAGACAAAAAACGAAGCACTAGATAACGGGTGCTGGTCCTCAAAACCACCAAGTCTTTTTCAAGAATCGAGAGGATTAGAACGTCTAGCAACTGATGGCGAGCTTACTCGCTAATGCTGTGAGATACAATTATCTCCCAGGTAGCTCGGCGCTGAAGCAATGCTAACGCGGTTCTGATGTGCAACGAAAGCTTCGAGCACGGGAGGGGGAGGGGTTTGTGGTTACGAGTGGTATAAAAAAAAAGAAATCTACTGAGTCCCACACTACTGTAGTCCTTGCCCAGTGCATCAAGGCATGTCTCCCTCTCAATAAAAAAAAAAAAAAAGAAAAGAAAAAGCAAGCATCACGAACAAATCTCCCTATCTTAAATCATCAAAACGACTGAGTCTGCAAAAAAAAGGTGCTTTAGTCATCAATGTCTTCGACTTGACACCAAGAGATGTTAGGAAAGATCTCTGCAACTATCTCTAAAGCTTCGGACTTAGTGATTTTTCTCCCGATCAGTCTCGGGCTTTAACAGCAGGCCAGAGAACATAACCCTGACGTATCGAGGCAGTCACAATTGCTGTAAACTTCAGTCAAGAAAGAGTTTACTTGAGTAGCTCACCGGTCTTTTTTAGGGCCATCGGACGTCGAACTACCTTGCCAACAAATATGTTTGAACTTAAAAAAGTTGACAGAAAACAGCCTTTAGGGGTCACAAAAGTTTTAACCATGCCAAAAGTCGCAAGAGGGCAAATTGAAAGAAGAACTTCAAATGCATCTAATGAGCACAATTTTAGACGTCAAGAAACTGACGTAAAAAATTTATCAAGATTGAAACAGCAGCGTTAAAATCGATAAATAAAGAATCCATTGCGTGAGAAATCAGGTTTTCATTGTACAATTGCAGTAATCTCTTAAATATTTAAGATTTTTAAATAAGTAGAAAATCCATTTGTATTTTTGTGGCGATAAAAAATGTATAGATTAAGCTCTAGGACTTGAGTGCTCTGGTAATAAAGTTGTGAGATATGAGAATAAAATTTTTTGTTTATTATATATTTTTTGGGAGATTTAAGTCTTAACAGCCTTCAAAAATATCCCTTTTCGTCAATTACACGGGAAAAACTGCAAATCAATGGCTCTTTATGGCCAACGATTATTTTATGGCATAAGAAGAAAGAAGGAACGCACGGTACTTTTCAGCATAATTATATTTATTTTGTATTTTTACAGCTTATTATTTGACCAAATAATCTGTACAGATTTCGAACAAATATGTTTTCATAAGAAGATTTTGGTGCTGAGAAGTGTCAGGAATAGATGTAAAATTTCTAACTAAAAATGTTTCACATCACATGTCAACACACTACGGTGTTTTATTTATTAAGTCTCGGGCGAAGCCAAGACGGGGGGGCCACTAGTATTTTATAAAATACAGTGCTCCCTTACAGCTACATATAGAAGGTTATACGACCGTGATCTACCGTCTTCCCATGCATGATAGAACTTAAGTAATACGTGACAGGACGTTTTGGCATTGGTTTTTTTTCTGAATAGATTATCCATGAACAGAACAGGTGCGAAATACATTTCCCCCCTTTCTAGTTCAAAAGTATCAAATCGCCCGAGTAAGACGTTATCTACTGTAATTTGTGATGTATATACATATAAAAAAATTCCTTTTTTCTCAAAAGGGGCCCCATTTATGTTTTTGCTTCTTGCCCCTAAAATTGATGTGGGTGGCCTGGACTTCGTTACATTGAAAGGTCCGCCAAACAATTCATAGGGATTTCCCAGAGATTCGTTAAATCATAAATTTCTGAAAGATACTTTCAAAGTGCAGCTGCAAAACGAAGACAAAGTTGATCGAGAATGGTAAATTGGTGTGAGGACTATTTTGTTTTCCACGTTGTTTGTTCCGATCGATAGTGAACTGAGTAAAAAGTCTAATAATGAAAGTAGTTCTTAGAATATTAAAAATTATTTTGTTTAGAAAGAGTTCAAAAGTAATCTTTTATTTGCATCAGGTAAGGTTAATGTCCCTATTCGTGGAACATGTCCCTATTCATGGAATATGAAAATTAATGTATTCGTTATACAACTAACTTGATAAAAAAAATTGTGGTAGTTGTATATCTTGTGTATCTTTATGAATTCACAAGAAAAATTTCATTTTACATACAATAAATAACCAATTTTTAAAATAATTCCATAAATAGGGACAAAGTCGTACATAACCTACCTTTTGAACTGTACGTATTATGGCACCAAACTTCAACGAGGAATTTATATACTTCTAGTAAACAAATAAGCAATATAATTTTTTTTACTTAATAAAATAGGGTTATACAAGTGAAAAAGCTTTAATTGTCTTAAAATATTGTACTAAATTTACGTTTTTTGAAAAGTTTCATAAATAGGAACATAATATGAAACACTAGGTAAAACGTTTTATAATTTTGTACATTTTGGTCTTATAATCTTTTTATGAAATGAAGTATTTTAACAATAAAAAACCATATTTAAAAATTAGAATAATAATGCAAAATCTATAGCGCACCAGCTGATATCAAAATTTCTACTGTTAAAGCTCACAATTAAGAAAAAAAAATTGAAGAAGTAAGTGTGATGAAATTTATGGTCATAACAGGGACATTTACCTTATAGACAAAGTTTCAGAACAAAACATTAGAATTGAGAAAGAGAAGTGGATAAAAATTTTACATAGTGTGATAAACGATGTACTTTTTTTATCTGAAAATAATTTACCTCTTAGGGGGTAAGAATCTAACATCAAACACGAAAATTGTGGTTTATTTTTATCAACTGTAAAATTTATTAGTAAATATAGCCCTCATTTAAAAATCCACTCAGAATATGTATTAGGAAGTCGACAAAATGAAAAAAGTTAATTATTATATGTCTTGGAAAAACCAAAATGAGTACTTAGAAGTGTGCGCTAATAAAGTTGAAAAACGATTTTGTATGAAACTAAAAAGGCTCATTATTATAGTACAGTAGTTAACGGGATCCTGGATGTATCGCATACTGATCGGATTATTATAGCTGTTCAGTACGTTCTTAAAAATAACAATAAATAGCAAATCTACGAAAAATTCCTGGAGTTGATCGATTGTGAAAAAAACGAAAGAAGATATCTTCATGTTTATGCTGGAAACTCTTGAAAAAATCAAAATAATTTTTTAATCCTTCGAGGTCAAAGTCATGATAATGCATCTAACATGACATTCTACAAGAAACAGTGCTCAAATCAGAGCTGTAGAACCATTAGTAAAAAACTCTCAATTGATTGAGGATTCTCTTAACAAAATTAAGGAATTAAATTTGTTATCTGACGATCAAGCTGAAGTGTCCGGATTAATAGATCATTTTTCATCATTTGAAATTTTTTCATTAAATGAAATGTGGCACAACATTTTAATTAATTAATGATCGTAATAAAATCATTCAAGATTCTAGGATTACTTTACAAGAAGCCAGTGATTAAATAAAAAGTTTATTAAAAGACATCCTAATCATCCATGATTCTCGGAATACAATCTTTCATAAATTCAAATCTAAAGCAACAAGTATGGATATCCTTATCGAATTAAAAAAAATTTAGAAAAAGACGACAAAAAAAGTTTTATGACGAGGTATCGTCCAATGTTTAATTTACTGAAGTAGAAGTTTAAATTAAGTTAAATTAGGACGTTTTGTAACTGTAATTAACAGCCTCGTATCTGATTTGAGTATAATGATAAGCACGAGTGATTCCATATCTTGTTTTTTTTTCATCTTCTTAGTTTATCTAATTTTCTTGAATTATCAGAGGAAAAGTAATCCAAATTATTGCAACCTTGAATAGATCGCTATCCTTAAGATATACAAAGAGAAATTTTTACTAATGAATTTAAACTTATATACAAGATATAAAATATATTTACAGTTGATAAACTAAGAACAACTTTTTCAGCACTTGAATTCCCAATTTGATAAATGAAGAAGATTTCCAAACAGTACAACCTTAAGTATGTATTTGCTTACGTCTCTTTATTATGATACCCAGCAATGTTGCAACTGGTAAACGAGGCTTCAGCAAATTGAAAATCATAAAAAAATTTATCCAAGGTTATGTATAGGTCCATTACGTTTAAATGACTGTATGATTTTATCGATAGAAAAAGAATGAGCAAAAAAATATATCATGATGATGTTATTGATGATTTTTTGGAAATGAAAGCAAGAAAAATAAAATTTTGTTTAAGTTAATATAACCATAAACTTTTTGTGGTTTTTCCTCAAATTTGTCAGGATATTTAGAAAATTATCCTTTATTTTAAAGTTTACTGTAAATTTGTGTATACTTTTGTCTCAAATAGCTCAAAAGGTTCTAAATTTTTTTTTTATTATCTATTTTGGGGACTCCCCCTGATCTTGTGCCTAGGACAAAACGTCCCAGTCCCCCCCCCTCCCTTGTGGCGGGCCTGGAAGATTCGCTATTTTTCTTTCATTTTTAAACTGATGTCAATGTAGTTGATTACTAAGACTTCAGACTTTAGTCTCTTGTAATAATTGTTTTTTGAAAGCTAAATAATAAAATTACTTTAATTAAAACTATGATAAAAATTTGTTCTATTTCATGTATTTATTAGATTCTTACTTTTACAGTCTTCATGTTGAGTAATGCAATTCTATGCCGTTCCTTTTCTAGTACTTACTTTCTTTAAGGGCCATTACTACAAACGTGCTTGGTACTGAAACAACGCCGTTCTAGGGGTCAAGGATTCAAATTACGGTGAATGCAAATGTTTTGAAGAAGCTGTTTTCAACAGCAAAGAGTCCTCTAAGACTTCTGGCTATTTTGGGGAAAATTTTTCCAGCCCAAACTTTCTTTAGCGTGGTTTCAGGGTTTATTTCTTGCACAAGTTTTTGGGCCTGGAAGAACGGGAAACTGATACCTCAGGATAGTTTCTTGGCCATACAGTTATTAAAACTTTGATATTGAGTTTTATTAATAGTCATAACAAAAGCTAAAACTAAACAAAATTAAGTTTTATCTATATATTAATATCTAACCTTGTTCTCCTAATCATAATTTAGAACACTATACAGCAATCTTAAAAGTTGGTTGAGTAGCAAGCACCCCATCGTCATAATATAGCTGTTTTTATTATTTTTGAGGTAATTACGCTACCACCTAAGAGAGCTGTTCTCCCAAGTAAGGGAGCGTAACGGTGCCAAGTCGCAAGAGCAATACAATTCAGGGGGATGGAAAAAACGATATATTTTGTAGCTAATTTGTAGCTTTCAGATGTATATCACAGATCTAGTCTAGAAAGCACCCTTGCGATAATAGGGGGTGTCACTGAACTCTGAGATCAGCCAAATTTTGCCAGTGCAGTATCGAGCAATCTAGATCGGTCTATAATTAGTAGCTAATTTGTAGTAAATTTGTAGTGCGAGAATTGATTTTGTAGGGCCTAAATAACGCCCCATACGCTCGGATGTGCCAACTCGATATCAAGCTACCACATCTTACCGCGATGCGGGGCATTCAGGGGGATGGAAAAAACGATATATTTTGTAGCTAATTTGTAGCTTTCAGATGTGTATCACAGATCTAGTCTAGAAAGCACCCTTGCGATAATAGGGGATGTCACTGAACTCTGAGATCGGCAAAATTTTGCCAGTGCAGTATCGAGCGATCTAGATCGGTAGCTGATTTGTAGTGAATTCGTTTAGCAAGAGTTAATTCAAATCAAGTTGGCTTGAAAATACTAGTTTTTTTATTTACATTCGTATACGTGTATCTTTACTAACGACTAGAACAAACAATAAATTTGCAGGTGAACAGATTGGACTATGCACATATTGTTTTAAAATGTGTTCTTAAAGAAAAACAAATTAGTTGATTTACACAGAATAGAGCTCAAAGATTACTACTTAAGACGTTTACTGCGTCCTGAGTAAGAAAAATAGAGTTCGCACCTGGTGCACATCAAATCGGGGAAACCACAAGGGGTGAGTGGTGTTTAATTCTATGGGAGCCAATTTAACACGCCATGCTTTTGTATACCTATCTATATTTTATTTAGCATATTTAAGCTACTACTTTAGAGCCCTCTAAGAGTACTTCCTTGTTGTTAAGAAAGCTGATCAGGAGCGGCCAGTAGAAGTGCATTCTATTTCTCTCTAGCCAAGTCCTGATTGGTCTAGCTAACGGAACAGTAGTTTAATAAGAAAGCGATTTGTATACAGTTAGATTAGCACAGTAAATTTTTTTCTAATTATATAAATAAACAAATACTTAAATTCGAAATTCAGAACAAAATTGGATCTCTAATTAAAAACTTATGAATAAAGGACAAGGGTACTCTCTAAATATCATCCAGTGAAATTACACCGAAATGAGGTAGTGAAAATCATTCCACTAGAGTTCAGTGAAATTTCACTGATTCAAGTAGTGAAATATTCACTATTTCAATTCAGTAGAATTTTCACCGATGACTTACTGAATGAACAGTGTAAATTTTCACTGAATTAACAGTGAGAAATCCATGAATCTTTTCCTTAAAATAATATTGAAAATTCAATAGTAATTACACACAATATTTAAAAAAAATGTATTTCAGAATACTATATTCGAATATGAATGAATAATAATTTATATTGTATAACATATTGTTGAATAATTGAAACATAGTAATCAATACAAATTTACTTACAAATATGATTTATAATAGAAAAGTACTTCTCAAAGTTTTGGCACACCAGGTAATTGAGCCCCCAACTTGCGGCACTCTAGTCAGATGTCTCACCACTTTGGCCATAAGACTAGGGTCTCAAAAATACAAAAAACGTATACTTACCGTGCCAGAACGAATTTAAATACAAGGTCTGATGAATCCAATCAATTAAGACAACATAACTTTTTAAAATGATTTTTGTGGTTAAATTCATCTACTGTTAATATACACATGTCTCCTGTAATACATGTTATCCTGCAAGCCTCGTGTAAACTTATAATTTTAAACTCACTGCTTAAATCAGTAACGTTTCCACTAGTTTTTCAGTGGGATGAATAAGGCCTTAAAAGATCAGTGGATTTTTCACTAATTCTTCAGTGAAATTTTTTCAACTGGATCAAATAGTGAAACTGTCACTGGATAATATTTACAGAGTAAGCTAATAAATATATCTAACTATTTAACTTGTTTGATCGTTTCCTTATCTATTAAGTGCAGTATCTAATATTAGTAATTTTTGATTCAGCGATCCCCGGATCAGGCCAGCGTGTACATGGAATTTTTTTTTTTTCTCAATAATGAATTAGGATCATTTGCGGATTATTAAAGGTATTTTAAATTGTAATTTAAATGCAACATTTATATTCGTAATGAAATTTTCGACTTTTTTAATAGTTTAATATTTTATACATACTTTATGATTATATTACTATACTTTAAAGTTTTATTTATTCACACGGCAATGAAACAGATGTGCTTTAATTAGCTGGAAATTTGTATAAGGAAGGGTGGTGAGGATGACCAAGAAAAACAATGATACGAGACGATGTATCAAATAACCATCAGTAAATTAGCTTAAAAAATATTTAGTATCAGTTGCTGTATGTGAATATCTGAACAAGTATTACCGAATTACTTTATGATATAAAAGATTAACTATGATATATAGCAATAAAGAGGATCTAACCCAATAAAAAAAAAAACTTATCTATATGTACGATTTACATAGATATACTTTTACGCGGATGTAGAGTCATGAAACAAAATTGATTTCGATCCATATGGATTTTTTTTATTGGGAACATTGCTTGTTATGCAAGATGATGTTAAAAACTACAGATTCATCGCGTCATAAATATTTTAATTGTTGGGCAGTTAAGAGATTTATTCGAGAACTTTGAATGAAGCGCTCACGGCATTTTAGTAGTATTGAAATGTATATATATATATGCCAGTAACTGTCCTGAGCAGCTTTAAGTTGTCTTCTTAAATAAAATTAAAGGCAAAAACAAAGGCCTTATAACAGAAAGAGAGAAAATAGTGCGACGTGGCAGAAAAAGTATGAACAATTTTTTTTTGATTTGCTCGAATACTTAGATTCGGATTGTACACTAAGTCCCTTTTTTGTTTTAAGGCCTTTAATTACAGTTTTCTTTATTCCAAAATTCGATTTATTTTTGACAGCGCACAAACCTCAATATCAGGAAATTTCTTTCTGGCAGGTTTTTTAACACGAAAGTAATGAGGAAAATAGTAGAAATCAAGGCTTTCCATAAAAAAATTTTATATAATAGTCGATTATACAATGTCGATCCTCCAGATGAAGACTATGCCGTTTCGTCGTCCCAGGCAAAGACTATGCTCTTTTTCGTAGTCTAGACGAAAACTATGCTCTTTTTGGTCCCAGACGGACGAATACTATGCCTTTTTCTCGAGCCCTGACGGAAACTAAGCCCATTTTTCTAGTTTATACGAAAACTATACCCTTTGATTGGTCCTGGACGAAAACTATGCCTTTTTTTTCGAATCCAGGCGACAACTATGCCATTTTCTCGTGTTCTGACGAAATTTATAGTCTTTTTTTTATCTTGGACGATAATTATATTTTTTTTTCTTGGTATGAATTATTTTTTCTGTTCCAAAACGATTACTCAAATATTTTGCGATCATTTAAAGTATTCCAATTACAAACCTAAATGCAAGGTGAGCTTAGCTACTAACAGCTATTTTATTATGGTAACTCTTCGTGAATCATGCTAGTATTCGTTCAAACTCCGAAAAAAAGGCGTAGTCTTCGTCCAAACTATAGAGTAAAAGGCATAGTTTTTGTCTAGGCCTAGTAAAAAGGCATCGTCTTCGTCCAGGCTTCGAAGCAGGGCACAATCTTCGTCTGGGGCGTCAATATCTTACTAATATATTAAGCAGAAGCGCTAAAACCGTTGTAATCGCTAACCGCGAAAACTACTGAACCGATTTTGTTGAAATTTTGCACACTGATTCATGATACTTCCTAGATGGTTTTAGTATAGTTTTTATCTTAACAAATTTAATAACATTAGCAATAAATGAGCTCAAAGTTTTGCAAAATTATGCCAGCTTTTCACTTTAGTTCAGTAAAATCTGCTAGGTTGCGTCGACATGAAATCGAAGCTACCTGCAACATAATTAAATAAGTGTGGTTATAATACGCTGGAGCGTCTCCATAGTGTTGTAGTCGAGCTTCGGCAACTCAACGAACTGTATTAAGAATGCTGATAATAGTATTGTAGCTGGGTATCCCGGTTACGGACGACACTCTTCTCTAAGGGGGAAGGGACTTAAGTGTCCATTCACCCTGAATCTCGACGAGTGCGATCAAAAAAAAAAAAATTAATTCCAACCGATGCCGTCTCTGCCACAATACCAGGTGATAAATCTAGCCAGAGCACAATCTGCTCCAACTCATCAGAGTTGTGAGGGAGTTCCACCATCCCACTTGGTGCAGTTAGAGAATTTGTGGCTACAAATGTAAGCAAGGTAAGAAAACAGCTCTGAGCTCTGAGGGGCATGGGCAGCCACAACGGCTACCTTCTTGGTCGTCGCGTCCCCAATGCGCTTACCCACATGTTCCCGTCTAACGATGAGCGGTTGTTTATTTGGGGAACGACCCGAGACGAGATATTCTTTGGTCAGCAGCGTATCTCCCTCTATCACAGTCTCCGTATATCGAGACTCCTAGGGTAAGAATCAAGCAACCGTAGCCAGCTCTTCATCATCAGGAATAAGAATAGCCTGGAAGTTTCACCACTGGCGCTTTTTAGGGCCATTGTAAGTATTTACGTTTCCTACTTAACCATCAATTTAATTGGTTCTTTTTAGCATCCACCTAAGTGTAAACTACCTTGCCAACAAATACATTTTTATTACCATTTCTGGAAGCGATTCGTCGACTAAAAGACTATATTAACTAAAGACGGGCACTATTAAACCAAGTCAGCCATTCACTAGCAGACGTCACCTGCGGAGTTGTTCTTCGCAAGGCTGAAAAACCCGGTGACCGACAACACTATATTACCCTCTCGACTCTAAGAATTTCACCAGGAATCACTGATCCTCTCTAAAGTCTGCGTTGGGCAAACCTATGACAGCTATGAAGGAAAAAAAAATTGAGCCAACGGGACAGCCTCCACAAGACAAGTATTACTAACCAATCTCCCCATCTAAGATCACCAAAACAACTGAATCTGCAGATAAAAAAGGTGCTTTAGACACCAACGTCTTCGACATTATACCGGGAGACGTTGGGAAAAAGCACTACAACTAGCCCCAAAGCATCGGACTTTGTAATTTTTCTCCCAATCAGTCTGGGTTTTCAACAGCAGACCAGAGAAGATCACCCTGAGGTATCCAGGCAGTCACAATTGCTGTTAACTGCAGTCAAGAAAGAGTTAACTAAAGAAGCTTACTGGTCTTTTTTAGGGCCATCGGACGTCGAACTACCTTGCCAAAAAATATATTAGAACTTATCAAAGTTGACAGAAAACAGCCTTTAGGGGTCACACAAATTTTAAGCATGCCAAAAGTCGCAAGAGGGTGAATTGGAAGAAAAACTTCAAGTGTATCTAATAAATACAATTTTACTTAGGCGTCAAGAAACTGACACAAAAAATTTATCGAGATTGAAACAGCAGCGTCGAAATTAACAACTAAAGAGTCCATTACGTGAAAGATCAGCTTTTCATTGTACCCTCACAGCAATCTCTGAAATCTTTAAAGATCCTACTTCAGATTTTTAAATAAGTAGAAAATGTTTTTGTGTTTTTGTGGCAATAAAACTGTAGGGTTCAAGGTCCAGGACTTTGTTACTCTGGTAATAAAGTTGTGAGATATGAGAAAAAAAATTTTTTTTTAATATAAATTTTTTGGGGATTTAAAATCTTAACAGCTTTAAAAAATAGCCGTTTTCGTGAATTACACGGGAGAAACTGTAAATCAACGGCTTCTTATGGCCACCGATTATTTGATGGCATAAAGAACGCACGGTACTTTTTAGCATAATAATTTTTTTGAATTTTTACACCTCATTATTTAACCAAATAAACTATATGGATTCCGAAAAAATATGTTTTTAATAACAAGATTTTTGTTCTTAGATGTATCAGGAATATGTGTAAAATTTCTAACTGAAAATGTTTCACATTACATGTCAACACACTACGGTGTTTTATTTAGTAAGTCTCGGGCGAAGCCGAGACGGGGGGCTGCTAGTACATTATATGTAAGAGATAATATCTATATTGTATAGACAATAGATAATAATGGACTGTGATTCAGCAAAACTCATTTTATTTTTAAAGTTACACTTTTTTTAATTTTTTTTTTAATTTTTTTTTAGAGTATTATTAAAAAAAAAAAAACAAATAACGGTTTCTCAAATTTTTTTGGTTTTTCTTTTAATATCTTCTGACAAACTGACTCTAACGCCTCGGTCAAAGAAAGTGCTAATTCAAAATTACCTGGAAAGAAGCGCTCACTAAAAATTTACTCTAAAAAAGAGCTAACTTAAAATTGCCTGAAAGAAGATGCTAACTAAAAATAGGGTTAGGGAAGGCGCTCAGAGAGATTTATTCCGCAATAAAGATTGAAAAGGCACAGAGTTTGAATCATCTCATCAATTTTGCAGTTCTTGAAATGGCCCTTAAAAGCTATTATCTTTAGAATTTAGTGAGCTTTCACACGATCACTTATGACTATTATTTTTTACATGTTTTTTGTACAAAATATACATTGCTCTTCAACCCAAGAATAAAAAATAACTTTCTTCAAGTCAATTTTTTTGTTAACGCTTTCTTTGTCCAAGGTGCCGATTTGATCCAAAACATGTATACCCGCTTCCTACTATTTTCTTATTATTACGTAAAGAAACATGGCAGGAAGAATTGTCTCAGGGGAACACTACACAACATATACTACACGGTGTAATTCATTGAAGATATTTACATTCAATGAAAATTAAAGTATTGAATTAATACAGAAATAATAACAGTAATTGACAAAACTAGTATTATTCATACAATACATGTTTGTTTAAGGAGACTTTATCGTCTTTGATGTATTCAACCAAGAAGAGGAGAACCATGCAGTTACACTAGACCAACTGTATAAATGTATAAAAAACCCCTTAAACGGAAAAGAAGAAATTTTTCTTGTTGGTGTTGTCGGTTTTAAAGGAATTGGAGGATTAAGACGCCGTAGTAATGATAACTGTACGACCAATCATTAAGTGTCATACATTTACCGTCGTGGAAATACCTCTTGGATGGAGGTAGATGATTTAAAAAAATCGTCGAGTTTTCGAGCGCGTAATTACAAAGTTGTGCCACGGCTGTTACTATATGTAAAAAAAATATAGTTTTTCTATTTTCTTATTCATTTACTGTATTTTTTTGAATTTACTTTTAACTGTCGTTAGTTATTATAACTCTTTCAGTTTACACTTACATCAGTAAATATATAATATCAAAGTATAAATTCTGTTACATGCACAGTGTATCCAAATTTTATGAGTACTTGCTTCGCATACAGATGTATCTATACACTAATACGTAAAAAATCTCGAAATTAAAGATCTTAAACACTCGACGTCTAGAAATAATATACAATAGAACACTGGTGACATTTGGCCGATCTCAAAGTTCAGTGACACCCCCTATTATCGCAAGGGTGCTTTCTAGACTAGATCTGTGATATACATCTGAAAACTACAAATTAGCTACAAAATATATCGTTTTTTCCATCCCCCTGAATGCCCCGCATCGCGGTAAGATGTGGTAGCTTGATATCGAGTTGGCACATCCGAGCGTATGGGGCGTTATTTAGGCCCTACAAAATCAATTCTCGCACTACAAATTTACTACAAATTAGCTACTAATTATAGACCAATCTAGATCGCTCGATACTGCACTGGCAAAATTTGGCCGATCTCAGAGTTCAGTAACACCCCCTATTATCGCAAGGGTGCTTTCTAGACTAGATCTGTGATATGCATCTGAAAGCTACAAATTAGCTACAAAATATATCGTTTTTTCCATCCCCCTGAATGCCCCGCATCGCGGTAAGATGTGGTAGCTTGATATCGAGTTGGCACATCCGAGCGTATGGGGCGTTATTTAGGCCCTACAAAATCAATTCTCGCACTACAAATTTACTACAAATTAGCTACAAATTCCCTGTAAGTTCTTATCATGGGGTTCCCGAGTGGATGTGCTACGTTGATATACGTTACGCATTGCTCTACTGTTTTTAGCCAAGCCTGTTGTATGTTGCTATCAAGATGCTGGTACCGTACAACAAAACACCCCATACTAGCACGTTTGTTGGGACAGTTTTCAATTATTGTGGTGATTAGTCCAGTGAGTTTAATATGAAATTGTTATAAAGTGTCTCCCCAATTTATCAACTGCACATTTGACTTGTGTCCTTAAGGGCATTACTTTACCAACTTTCCTATAATAAGTAATTATTGTTAATAACTAATTTTATAATTATTTAAACCCAAAATGATGAGAACAGCCCTTAAACTGGTACTTTTAGGATTTAATTAAGCCCGAATTCAATGCAACCCGTTGCGAATTGAGAGAAAAAAGTCACATTTCAGATTGAGCACACTGACCCACTCTTTTATGATCACGAAATGTAACTTTTTTCTCTAAGTTCGCAACAAATTGTATTGAATTTAGGCTTGATTGTTTCTTTAAAGTACCAGCTTGGGAGCTCTTCTCATCATTTTGGGTTTAAATAGTTATATAATTAATTATTAACAATAATTTCTCATAGGGAAGTCGATAAAGTAGAAATTTTAGATGATATACTGAATGCCCTTAACACACGCAACAAATGGCTAAGTGCCCACTGTAACTTATCTAAATAAATTTCAAAACAAATTCTATGATCGATGACAAGTTACCTTGATTTGAGATCGCATGCATCATTTGCTTAAATACTCTTAATATATTCACGAAAATACCGTGACAAGCAGTAAAAAAAGAAAAATAATAATAACCTGATCTTGAGTGATATCCTAGCAGACAATACCATTACAAGTTATGACTTATACAGAACAACAAAAAGCTTGAAGGGTTAAAATTAGGAGTTCTAACGACTACAAGTCAATATAAAGAGAAATTATAAAGTAGGTTGACGAGGAGGATAAGGAGAAAAAAAAATTGTTATGTAATGGCAACTTTAAGCTGAAAGTAAGGGATGAACAGTGGATATAGAAAAAGTACCAAAGTTTTAAAACATATAAAAGGAGGGGATCATTTTAATAGAAAGAAAATCATATTTAAGCGTAATTTTACAAATTTCAGCAGGCATGAGCAAAATTGACAAAAAAAATAATTTAAAAAAAATTGACGTATTAGTATTGCAAAATATGTAATTAGACAAATGTCATGAGAAAGAATAAGGAAATAAGCTAGACAGAAACTAAGACTGGAATTGAAAAGCAGTGGTTGGAGAGAATAAAAAGTGAGACCTTGAGAAGGGGTTGAAGTATGCATTATAAAATCATTTAGCGAAGACAGTGTAAATAAACAAAATTACGGTCTCACTGCAAGAGAATAATAGCTAACGAATCGTGAAAAAGGAATTTAGTGTGAGTTTATGATAATATAATGACATAATATGTAATTTTATGAAAGTAACTAACAAGGGCTAAGGAAAAATGAGCAATGACTTGACTTAAAAAAGGGTGAATAAAGGATGAAGTAATTATATTTATATTAGGTGTCAGGTTGAAGCATTAGGAACAAAAAAAGTCGGAAGTTCAGGCAGAAGGTAAATTTTTATTGGCAGCAATAACTCGGAAAGTTATAAGAGTATAAGATTTCTGAACCTAATGTAATGGATGATGTAACAGTACTAACAGATACTAAAGAAAATTTCTGAAGTGTGTCAAATAATCTAGAGAGATACGGCTGCAAGATTAAGTTGAAAAAAAACTCGAAAAAATTTTAAATTAAGTCATCTAGCAGAGGTAGGCTAGCAAAATAAGAGAAATTATCGTTCTGAAAAAAAAGACATAAAGAGAGTGTAAGCACTTAGGATTGTACTTCACACCAAATAATACATTAAATTAAATTAAAAATGTAAGAACTATGAAAATATTGTAATGGATATGGAAAAGAAGTAACATAGAAATATACAAAATCCAAGTGGGAGAATGCATTTATTAGACATAATAGTCAAAGCCAGATATCTAAATATTAAATAGGGAAAGTTGGTAGACAAATTATTAAACATTAATAACATATCTGCTCATGTGCGGAGGATAGAGGGTAAATAGAAAGATCATAGATATAGAAACAATAAAAACAGTGAGATAATACATACAGTAAATAGCAAAAATAAGGGAAGAGAGAAATAGCTTAAGATTAGTATAATTATTATCCACGGAAAAAATTTGAAAAATATAAATTATGATGGTAAAAATATTTTTTTATAATTTTTTACAGTTTAATTTTTTATTCTTTAATTATTTTAAAAGTAATTGATTTACCTAGTACGTCCTCAACACGTTTAAGATACATTGTTAGTTGAAAATCGATTTGCTTCACCCAAATGATTGAACCAGCAATTGGAGGTATATCACGAACCATACTCATTTTGCAGCATTTGCTCTGTGAATACTGAACCTGAAATGTGCATACAATAAAGTATTGCTTAAAGTAAAATAAAGTTTTACGTATATTATAAACAGAAGATGTAATGTGATAGAAATTAAAAACCAAACAGCCTTATTGCGGGAACCGTTATACTTTGTACAGATACTAATGTGCGGTTGTAATGAAAATATTTTTCGCTTATTCCACAGACATGCTATTGGACTCTTAGAACTTAGGTAATTTAATATAATTTCAAGCTTTGTATCAGATTGTAAAATTTAAGTTTTATGGTATAAACAGACGTTAAAAATAAGTTATTAGTTTTTATTTTTCACTATACTTCTACACACAGTTGTTTACATACTTCTGCAAGAAAAGTACTCGTTAAAATCTTTACAAAGTAAGCTTCGTAGATATAAGTTACGAATGAAAATCATACTTTTAGCTGTAATTTTTAGGAAGCAGTACAGAAGAATATTTAATTACAATAAAGCCAGATAATTCACTAGATTCAGTGAAAATTATAAACAAATCTAAAACAATAATTACTTTAAATAACTTGAACGCACAATTTTCTCTTCATCATATAACCGCTCTAATCATTAAGTTTCCTTGGGATTAGAACTCTGCTGTGTATATCTAGCTGTTTGCAGTAGACAGCAAGCTTATTAAGAGAAAATTTTTAAACTGAAAGCTTACATTGTTTTACTTTATTATTTATGTAAAAGATATTCATCTATTGACAACATTTAATAAGAGCACAAAAAAAACTAAACTAGAATTATATAAACACTTAGAGTAAGCTTGCAAGTCTAAATAAGATAATTAGGTATTCAAAAAATTCAGACAAAACATTCCATTTTCTGCGTTAATAGAATGCTTATATATCGATGCAGACTTGAAAATATATAAGAATATAGAATAAATAAAAAAATCAGTCTATTGGACTTTAATGCGTACTAAAAAGTTTTCTCATAGAAAATACTACAAAAAATCGTTTTCTACATGAAAATATAAGGATAACAAAGTGTATTAAACATTTTTTTTTTCATCCATGGATATCAGTCAAGTATTCAGCATGAGTAATGACATTTGTAGTCATCTTTTTAATAAAAATAATTAAATCAAATACCTTAAAAAATATCTAACATAGTTCTGTCTGAGGACAACGCTCTTAACTAGTCTTTGCAGTACTTAGGACACCTTTAAACTTTACGTTATGCCCTAGATGTCAGCAAACCCTTTTCTGGGTATCTTACAAAGCCAAGACTTTTCACAAGTGTTGCATATCTTTCACGCACTTTATTTTTCATCTAGCTTGATAAGCTTAACTACCATCAGTGTAACAGAATAATTTTTTCTAGATAACATCAGCAAATTCAGAACTTTCGATAATGTCAATAGCATATATAATCATCATTTGAATTTTTAAAAGAGAACACCGATTGAATCATTTTACAGGGCAGGAGCTAGGTAGGAAAAGGGCCAAAGCAAACGTTTAGAAAAAATATGGAAAATGTATGTAACAGAAGTAGCAAAAACACACTAAAAGTAAATGAACGGCATACGCCTGATAAAATAAGTCAAGAAATGAGCTGATATAGACTTCTATCTCACTTAATTCCTCTAATATGACAAGTATTTTTACTCCTACTTTTACACAATGTGTACTTGATTTTTAGGAAAGTTAATCATAATTTTATAAAATGATAATTATTTACAACATAGAATATAAAAAATGTCGAATATTATGTATATTCGATAATGTATAAGGTACAAATATTTTACAAGATAATTCATTAAGTAGATTTTAAATGGTGTATTAGAAAAGAAACTCTTTTTCGAAAAGTTAGAAAAAGTAGTTAAAATATCAGTGGCGTGTAAAATAGTGTCTTACGACACGAAATATTGAGTATAACTGTCTACAAAACAAAACAAAAATTACGATTGAAAAGAAAAGATTGTAGAAGTCACAAAGAAAAAAAAATCTGGTAAAATAAATCTCATACCTTATATGTACAATAAAAAAAGAAAGGTGTACGTATAGCTCATATTATAAGCAAGTGCTGAATTATTAGTGTTGCAAAAAAATTAATAAAGCCTTAGAAAAACTATAAACCAAAACACAACAAGCAAATGAAGCTTTAGTGAAGTAATCGCAGTTGTTAAAAAACAAAAATATTAATGTAAAAAGTCGTTGAGCAGAAAAGAGCAATAAGTAAAAATGTTTTCTTGTAATGTAAAAAATTCAGTCAAAAAAATTCCATATTTCAGCCATTTATCTAACAATTTCAGTTCAATAAGCTTATCTAAAAGTGAATATTGCCCATATGTTTTTGGAACTACGAAAAAATTAAAAATTTATACAAACTAAAGAACAAATTTTTTGAATATAGTGTATGAAACAGAGTTGTAAAAAGAAACGTTACATACGCCACGTAGGAGAGCAGACGGACGGTAAAATTATACGATATCTTAATGTAAATAGCGCTCAAGAAAATTTTAAAGAAAAAATGCATTAAAAAGACATTACAATTAGAGTTAATGTAATAGTAAATAAAGAACTTTAACAGTATGTGAATGATTATCAACAATTGTAATTATGTTCGATACATAATTTTCGTACTTTTTTAGAATACAGAATAAGCTACTATTAAAAGAAGATTAAATGTCAATGTGTACCCATCAATATATTTAAATATTAGTATAAATTACAAAGAAAATAAATAAAAAATAAAACTGATAATTAATAATGTATTTTGATAATATGTTAAGTCCTATGATGGATTCTTTATTCTATTAAGTTAAACAATTATATTTTATTTTCTTTTATTGTTAACCGTTCTTTATTGTTTACCACAGATCAACTAAAGCTGATTTTTTTATAACAACCATACGTAATTTATGTAAAGGTATTTATTATATCTTTGTAATTATTATTATAATTACTTATACAATTCATGTTTCTCAATTAAAAAAATTTTTTTTATTCAAGACCTTCCACCT
Source organism: Copidosoma floridanum (assembly GCF_036245765.1). Classification (NCBI taxonomy): domain Eukaryota; kingdom Metazoa; phylum Arthropoda; class Insecta; order Hymenoptera; family Encyrtidae; genus Copidosoma; species Copidosoma floridanum. Next base: position 4,403,409 of record NW_028321888.1, read on the forward strand.
CCTACCTCAAAGCCTATGTCAAGGATTATAATACATTAATAGGGGGTTGGCGCGCGAAGCGCCCAGGAGGGCGGGTAAACCTTTTAATATATTTTGAAACCAATTCTCTTCATTTATTAAATTTGATTTCACGTAGCTTTTTCCGAATAGCAGCCGTTGTAAGAAGTGTATCCATCCTCTTAAATTTTTCTTAACTTTTTAATACCAAGACCGCATCTTGCATACAGAACGACCTGAAATGATATCTCTCCACTACTCGGTTTAATAGAATGTCTCTGACCTTTAGCTTATCATCGCGAAACGCATCTTCATTCATTGATTCTGTATTTTCAACCGATGGGTCAGTAACATAAAACAGCCTTTACAAGCTGAGTTCCGATTTTAATTCATCAAAAAATAAATTAACTTTTACGTCTTTTGTTAAGCTGTAATTAAAGAAATTTTAAATTTACGTCTAAGTCTATAGTTAATCTGATTTAAAATACTCGTGTCTATGAGTTCCAGGCCATCTTTAGAGAACTTGTTTGCCTTTGTTTCGTCTACAAACAGTTACAGTTATTCTTTTAAACTTACCTGATCTCTATTCGGTCTTCGTGTGGATCATGAAAAGGGACCGAAGCAGGGCCGTTCTTTCGAGGTCTCAATGTTGATGAGCCTCTTATTTATCCTACAAAGACTTTGATCAAAATTTTGCAGGACTATATAGAACTCTTTCCTGTTGAATTAAGACATCATAGTTTTAAGTTAGCGTGTTGCATTGTTTTCTGAAAAATAAAAACTTTTATTTTTATCTGAAATCAGCAGTCCTTCAATTATTGCCCTCGATTTGTACTTGCTTAGCAGTGTCTCAACAATTTTGATGTTAATTTGAAAATGTTTCCCGACAGATGTTTCATTACCGACAACATTTAGAATCTTTAGAGCAGACGTTTTCTAAACCAACTTTCTCTAATCAACTGTCTTATTCGTATCAACCGACTCTTCAAATAATCTGGGTTTGTTTTAAATAGGTTTTAGTTCTCATAATTTTTCCTAACAAGATCTCCTCAAAGTGTCACTTCGCGACCTCTTTTATAGAGAAAGTATAGAAAGTGCAGTATGACGCTTTCAGACAGGAATTATAAAACAAAATAAACGGCAGGAGTCCTTAGAGGTTATACCCAAATGCCGTAAACAGTTTTAGGGGAAGGGGGTATGGTTGAATCATACGGTTATTTATGCTGGGGGAGGGGAAGGAGAAAGCAATAAGTGTAAGTGTGACAAAATACTCTTGTTTTATTCTGACATATTAGGTTTTAAATTATATTTACCTAATAGTTGGTGTACAAAAATTTTGTATTTTATTTAAAGTCACTTTTTTTGGAATCCCACTAAGATTTTTTGGTAATTATGGCATCCTTCGAGAACATTGCTAAATATGCTTATATTAATATTTATACTTTTTTTTTTTTTTTTTTTTTTTTTTACCAGGTTGTCGCGACAGCCTACTAGCCTAGCCGCCAGGGCCACCCACTCACCACCTATGGGTGGAGGTGTATTGCCACGCCCATTTCTAACAGTTTTTACTGATATCATACCTGAATCCATGGGCACAGTGCGAGTATCTCCAGTGAAACACATTGCCAGTTAAGCTGACACTCTCTACACCAACGGTGCATCGGGTCTACCCGCCACTGTGTAGCCTTTCCACGAAGAGGACTCCATATTTCAGGACGTCCACTCCTCGCCGGTTAAGTTAGTGCTCTCTGCCGAAGCATCGGATCCAGGCTAATTAGCATCCTCGGAGAAGCCCCGTGTTTTAGGGACCACTCCTCGCCAGTAAGGCCAGCGACATATGCCCGACGCCTGGCATCGGATCCACTAATCGCTACCTATAGCCCTAACACTATTTCGCAATTAGTCCGGCCTGAAGACCTATGGGACAAGGAAAAAACCCTGGAATTACTCTGAAGGAATATTCCACGGAAAAACCCGCCCCAAAACAGCCGGGGTTACATACGAACTTCTCTCGATAAAAACAGTTTTTGGAAAAATCTGCATTCACTGGGAATCGAACCCACAACCCCTAAAACCGCGTTGTATCAGTAACAAGCATGCTTACCACTGAGCCAACGCAGCTCCTTATATTTATACTTATTCTCACTAACGTTACTTCGTTTGCTGTTACGCTTCGTTTGAAAAAATTGTCATTTTAACACGATAAAAACTTATAATAAGCTATCTCTGACTTGTATTATGTTTGCCTTTGTTGTATGGATCCCACTTTTTTATCAGTCTCTTATATTAAGAATAAAAAATTTTATTTATCAGCTTCTTGGTCTTTTAATGCAAATACTCACAAGACACGCGCGCGGCTACGACAGAAAACATGAGAGAGAGAGAGAAAGCAATTTCTAGTTGGCTGTCATTGGCTATTGTAAACTATTACAGCGCGCGAGAGGTCATGCGGCCTCTTATTAGCAGAACAGAGAGAGCACTCTCTGTTCTTACACTACCCGACGTCTGCCTTTACCTTCTTCCGCACATTGGAGAAACAACTGAGCACAAGCTCATGGCATTCTTCTTTTTACGAGCGAGCACGTTGTGATTCTCAGAGTTCTTCTTAGAACTCGTTGCCTTTTGTCTTTGGTCGCAGCACCGTCTCCGAAGTCCAGAATACTTATGCGTATATCTATATTAACACCACTTACTGGTATCTCCCGTTTTCCTTCGAACTGTCTCTGACGTCTCGGGTGATGCGGAAAGCGATGCCACTGCCACCATCTTGTCCTCTACCTCGGTCAGCAAAGGCACCTCCTGTGCTGTCGTCGTCGTCTCCTTAGTCCTTTCAGTCTCCTCCTCGACCAAAGCCGGCGTCTTGTTTACCATCGCTGTTGCAAAAAGAAACAAAGCACTTACACCAAGAGAAAATGCGGGGTGAAGTGTGCTGGGCCCCGTGACTTAAGGACTTTAGCGTAGGAGAAAGAAAGAGAGGCTGACTTTGTGCATCAGAAATGACTTCTATTTAGAACTCCGACTTAGTGGACTTATCAGACCTGTACAAATTAGAACGGGCAGAATGTAGAGTACGCACGCTTTAACAGTCCAAGCAGAACTAAGTAAGTTTCGCCACTGCTGCGAGCCCTTCGACTCGCACATGCTTGCATATACACACCTTCATATACACAGCCTACCGATATAGTTATGTACTTTAACAGATGCATTCTCATCTCTGTAACCAGGCTTGACAGGTGGATTAGGCAAAAGCGCTTCTAAACTTAATGAGGTTATTTAGGCTGGTAGGGACAACTTTCAGTAACCATGTCTCTCTTTTAAGCGTAAACGAACCAGGCCCTGTCATAAAAACTTTGATACGTCGTAGTAATATTTTATGCGTAAGGAAATATCATACGTACTTTGATTGTAACAATAGAGTACTGAATAATGAACTTTTATCGCTGATTGTTTAATAGCTGAAAAATGTCCATGTGAATGAAAATCCTTTGGAACTTGATTATTATCTATTATTTAAGTACTGAAAGTTAGAAGACAAACTGGTCATAGCACCCAGCAATGGCTCTAAGACATACATACATACATATATATATATATATATATATATATATATATATATATATACATACGGATATTATATGATTTCAAAGGGTCATTTTTCACGTACACATCTGAACCTTCCCAACCCCTCAAAATGAAAAAAAGTTGTTCCAATTCCTTTGTTGTATTAGTTAGAATAAATATTCGATTGCCATCACTCAGCCCCTTCTAATGCGTTGTAAGTAACTCTTCAGCACTCCTTACTGTAAAATAATATTAGTTCAACTTGGGTGTAATTAAACTAGATTAGATTCTCAAACTAAGCCCACTTGCCTCCCTGCCTTATTTCTATAATTACCCTTAGGCCCTTTCAGCCACCCTATTTTTTTATTATACCCTTGCTCTCCAAGCTTACCCTTTATTTTAAGAATAAGCCTTGGCCTTTTGAGCTCCAATCAGACACTCTTGAAAAGTGGACCTCACCGATATTCCTATTTACCACGTGAAGACAAAAATCCCATTTCTTTCTTCATTTAAAAATATGTAGGTTGTTTTTACTAAATTTAATCTTTTGTCGTTAATCAAGTTTAAAAGCAACGTGTACTGGAAAAAAATTGAGATTCAGTAAAAATTTTGTATGATTGAGATACTTTAATTAAAATATTATTTTATCAGACCTATTTTCAGATTCTTCAATGAATGGATTTATGTAACAAATAAATTTTATAATAGTAAATGGATAAAGAAAATTAATATATTAAAGAAAATTAAAGTAGTAGCAGTATTAAGATTCTACAGGGTTTGATTGTGTCTTGAATCCCTAATCACTTTTACCTCCCTTGTTTTTTTCTCGTCATTGTCCTCTTTTACCTCAAGTATGCGAGTCTTTCGTACAGCCCCCTTGCAAAATTTCTTTCAGACGACTCAGTCATTCATTCTACTGGGTACTATTCAAAGAGCGCAGCGATTATCTTAAGCATACCCCAGCTATTTACAAGTTAATGGCAAGATATTTTCCAATAAGCTATCTAAAATTTCTGTACCAGTCTTTTTACAACCAACAGTGACTTTTACCCGATGAGCTGAAAAGGTTTTGGCTTTCTTTTAAATAAGAAGCCCCTAGAGGTCCAGGCATCATCAAAAAATCGACTATTAGTTATAAAAATTGGATGAGTGGTTTTTCGGCATCCTTAGTACTTATCCCATTGAAAAAGCTCGAGAAAAAATATCGATAATTTTTGACGAGAATTCAACCAACGACCCCTTGATTTTCTCTAGCTAGGAGGCTAGCACGTTAACTGAAAAGCTATTGACGCTCTACTTTAAAAAAAAAAAAAAAAAGAATCACGTAAGAATACCATTAAATAAAGGTGATTTCTACGTATAAAACTCGGGCAGTTTCTTGTATTAATGCGCGTTCAAATAATTGTATTAACTAGGTTTAGAAGAAAGTGTATAATATTGTAATTAATAATTTCAAGCTTAAAAAAATTGAATCTGTGTGGATCAAATAACTTATTTACTTTTAATTGTTTCAAAATCAATAATTTTTTCTCAAACAATATTTTTTAATATGATACACACCGTACTAGGAAACAATGTAATTTTATACATGGGTAAGTATTAATGCAAGTAATTTAATTTATCAATATTTCTTATCTAATACGAATTTACTTAAGCAACTTATTTTTCTGTTCAAACTAATTTGTAGAAAAAATTGTTGTATGCAGCAGTTGAAAAAAAGATGCTACTTCGACTAGGACTTAAACCTAGACCTTTCTTTTGCCAGGAAAGCACATTTTTAATTTCACTACTAAGGTTTCCTTCTTCTTAGTTGCTACTATGAAACTTTCGGCAATTATTCGGTTTTTTTATTTGTGAATATCATATGAGCAGGGATCGACTAGGAAAATCAAACTACAAATAAAAATAGAGCTGCAGAAATTAACTAACTGACTTTAACAATATTTAAATGTGCTAACGTATTGTTAACACGGGAGAAGAGGTATTTTTAAAAAGTTACACGCAAATAAAACAGGCAAATTAATTATTTTTTCCAAATAATCGTATGTAACTTGGCCCAGCATAAATCCAGGCAATCGGAATCTTACATGCATACTCTAATGATAACGAGCAATCAGTACATATGACTGTCATCACGGGTGGAAAGTTATTTAAAAAAGTGATAAATAAATTCAACAGTCGAAATACCGATGTTTTGTTAAAAAATGTCTATAACTCGACGCAGCTGAATCGATGTAATTTTACCGATGGATAAGTATTAATGCGAGCAATTTAATCCACCGATGATTTTCCTATCAAAATTAGTAACGCACGTTCTCGGCGAGAATTAGGCCCAGGTTTTAAACCTGTTTGATGTGGGATTTTTTTCAGTAGCTGCATATGGCAATTTTTCTACAACCTAGTAGTTTTAACTGAAAAATTAGTTGCCTACACAAACTCGTTTTAGTTGGAAAATGTCGATAAATTAAATTACTCATTAATATTCTTTAATTCTGATTCAGTGAATTAACCAGTTTCAATGCATCTATTAAATATAATACTAAATAGAAGAGCTTAGCGATATCTTAGTTAATTAATTGTTTCTGCGTGTATTTTGTCTGTTTCCTCAATTTATCCTGCAAAGGCATTATTATTTTTAGAATCTCATTGTTATTACAGGGATTGATAAATATAGTTTCATCACAGTGTGTTTCGCTCTGTAAAATAGGCTTTATTTTTGGTTCTTTTATGCTTTCTGAAGTTAAAATTCCTATGTTGGCAAAATGATCATCAAAAGTTTTGGCAATTAAATTTGGATTTTTAATAATATTTTTACTGTATGTATTAGGTGCATAGTCAATGTTTTTTGTAATATTCTTCAAATTCATTGTATTATTACAAATATCTGACCAGTCCACCCTATTTGCAATTTAATTTAATTCAATAAAGTTTATTTTAGGTTTGATACATTTTTCATCCAATTTTAAGTCAAAATTGCAAATTATTAAGAAATGGCCCGGTATCCTACTCGTAAGTTAATGTGTACTATAATCAAGACTAGATTTAATATAAGCATAATCAATACAAGACCCTAAATTATAACAACTTTCTCTTGGCCTTGTTAAGCCCAGTACTCCAGGAACATACAATTTTTCTAATAGATTGAACTGATATTCATTTTGTTCATTTTAAGAGTATTTTTGACCATTGTATCAATACTCCCCAGTACTATATGATTTTTTTCGATGAAATTGTTTTGAAGGATGAGTCCAGGTTATATACGAATTCAGTGTCCCCGTAAAGAACACATTCATACACTTCAGTCACCTTTATTCTGTTATTAGCAAGGCTTTCAGCTTAATTTATGTTTGTATTTCGCTATTATACTTGATCTTACTATTTATGTAAATAATCACACCATCAGTTTGTGTACACCTGGTAATTTATGAAATTACGAAGTCTATATTTATATAGTTACTATTACAGGTAGCCAGCCATGCTTCTGTACGAATTATAATATCCAGTTTCAATTGAAGCATCATTATATGTAGTTACTGTTGGTTTGCTTTCTTATAATGTTCTTTCCTTTCATATAATAACACTAGGTCCTTTTGACAATTTTTCAGTTTACTAGTTTGCGTGCAATATTCTTTACTCCCTGATTCAACTTAATATGTTTCGCTAGTTCTGAGGTTATTCCACCAACTCCTTGTAATTTATTTTTTCTGCACTACTCACATGACAAATAGCACTACACAAGATGTATACATACACACCCGATTTTGGTTTTTCTCTGCAGCACGTAAAAGAAGCAGGAGCAGGTAGAGGGCCTTGTTCTACATCCACCGCCATCTTACCATAATTAAATACCATAATGAATACTACATTTCTTTATTTGTTAAATGTGACTCATGTTCATACCACCTTCATGACAACATTAATGGGGTAAATCAATTAAAAAATCAAATGCTATCAAATAAAAAATATTAAGAAATGTTTATAACAGAAGATAAGGTAACTTATAATTAATATAATAGGTATAAGTACAACACAGGGAAATATGCAGATGAATTCTATCTTTCGGACAACAATATAACTTTAGCAGATTCATTTTTTTTTAAAAAGAAGCAATACCATAATTAATCAAAAATAATAATTAATTTTTTTTTGCCACTTACCGACGTTTGATAAAATAATAAGAACTCAGATACTTTGGGGAATGAGTATATTTAATATAAGCTGCTAGTATAACGCTGTTAGTTAAAAAAAAATATTTTTCAAATATTTTTGCACAAATACCGTTAGTCCTTAATTGTCTGGAGCAATAAATGTTTAAGTTTTCTTTCTTTGATTTGTATTAATAATTTCAAATTTTATTTCTTACTAAAGCCAATACCAAGATTTAATTTTGAAATACAAAATTCAAACCAACAAGTTGGTGATTCAACTATTTTTCTAATAATCATGCTCCGACTACACCTTTTTAAAAAGAGGAGTATTTGACAAAAATATACTCTTTGAACTATCAATTTGTTTCTCAAGAAAATTTTCATTTACTTCATAGACTTCATCAGTCACTTCAAAAATTTATAAACTATTTTAAAAGTGCCACCAACAAAGAACATAGTTAAAATTTGCTGGAATGATCTTTTTAATCATAATAGACTTTCTGTCTTTAATTTCAGCTGTATAGAACTTTCTAGTTTGTTCTTGCAATATTCTTTACATTTAATTTATTCAAGAATCTAAATATAAAGTTTTTTCATTATTATAAATATTAGGAGGACATTATTTATAAACATAAAAAATCAATCTTTAATTAGTTACACCAATAAAAAAAAATTTTGTATACCTAGATCGTACTGTAAGCTCTTCAAAGCCCCTGGAAACAGCAGAGTACGTTTTTAATGGGAAATTGAGCTTGTCAGCAAATCAAATTTTTTTCTGTTTCAAACTTTTTTTCATGCCCAACTTGGTCCGTGAGCTTCTTAAGGTGGTTTATCACTTACTACGTTTTTAACTTCGGTTTTCTTGAAAAAAATGTGTGTTAAAGATTAAATTTTTCTTTTTGGGAATCAGTTATAAAAAAATATTCCTACTACATTAGTTTTTAAAATAATAAAGTTTCAAGTTTAAAATTTTAACACGGGTTACAATGGCACTTTTCGAATACAGGCAAAAAGAGCTACTTAAGTAACTAAGAAAATTCTGAGAAATATACCGTTAAAAAATTTACAATTTGTACTATTTTATACAATTTACATCCTCATAGGCATATGTTGTACGATAAGAGACTCGACCAAACCTTGGTTAACATTATGTGCAATCAAAGCCATTAAATTGATTCACTGGTTCGCCAGGTGAGTAAGATTTATACTCGTAGTGGGATCGAATTAAGTTTTCGGCAATAAAAATTCAGGCTAACTTGAAAAAAATATGTTGTAGATACTTAAATAATGCCAATCGATTGTAATAAAATTGAACATAAAAATATTTTCCACTAAGACTTCGACTGTTTTGAGTTTTTTTTTTTGCCAAAGAACTTTTTTTGTATTTAGCTGTTGTTTGCAAAAACTGTCAATCTGATCTTGCTGAAATTTGGTGGGGTTGTTGAAGATCACAATAGTTACAACTCTGCTAAATTTCAGTCCTCAACGTTTATGCACAAGAGAGTTAATAATTTTTGAATATTTGCTTAAAAAGACAAGGTTTTTTTTAGTAAGCAGAGAAACCACTGGATCAATTGGGATCAACCGAGGCTTATTTTGTTCGTCTTTTTGTTATGCATACTTATATACATATATATGTTAAGGCTTATTGTTAGTTTCCAATGCTAAAAACTATGTTTTACCATTTTTACCTTTCTTTTGAAGCCTTAGCGGAAAATATTTATTGTTCGATTTTATTACAGTCGATTGGCATTGTTACATTCTCTACAACATATTTTTTTTTGAGCTAGTCTGAATTTTACAAAAAATTACCGACATTTCAGCCAATTTAATCCCACTGTAGTGTATAATATCTTGGGCGCTAATTTAGATAAATATCTATCGAAAACAAATATTTTTGTTGTACATATGAGATTGAATGTTATGTATGGAATAACTTACAATCATTATTTAGTTTTCATAGATACAGTGTGACTATAAATATTCACCGACGATAGTATCAGTTACTGCACCAGCCTGCAATAACATGCTTTTTTTACTATCAACATTATTTTCACCACTATCCAAGAATAACCTCAACTTTTTAATAGTTTTAATAGTTTAACAGATTGCGAATTTATTAGCGAACGTTACACTAACAGATCTAGTTATAAATACTGTAGTTTGTCACCAGTGCGTTGACTTTTTATAGTATCAATGAGGTAAAGTTGCCTATTGTGGTATAGTAAAAAAAATGGATCCTATTGTGGCACAATAATTTTGTAATTAACTGTACAACAACGTTTCACGATGGTTTCAAAAATTGTACGCAGCACCTATTCATGAAACACTCAAAAATTTGTTTTATAATGCGATCCCCGATACAAACGGAAAGTTCCTATCCTGCAACGCGTATGTGTAAGAATATTTCAAAGTTTAATTTTTTTTACGTGAGAAAGTGCGTAGCTTTGCAGCTGAGTATAATATTTACTACACACAGATATTTACTAAAATCTAATTGAAGTTAATGTAAGCTTCTATCAATTGAGTTCACAAATTTCGTTAAATATACATTTTTCCTCATAAATCATAACACATTGCGTACATTTTATTTACATAAGAATAAATAACTAAGTATTTAAGTTGTACTGACTCTAAATTATTAAAACTTTGTTTTAGACAGAAATTGAAATTTAGAAAAGAGAGTCAAGAGATGAAAACAAAAAGTCTGAAGAAGTTCCCAAAAAGCTTGATGCAACAGTGAATATTAATGAAGTTACAGTTAGCCAGCAAAAATTTAAAACAGCAAAAAAACGAAGGTTAAAAAGAGCGAAGTCAGGAAAAAAAGTATACAATTGAAGATGATCAACAAGATATGGAATAAGAGAATGCTGAAGTTTTACTACGCAGAGCTAGGGAAAATTTTAATATTTCTACTGTTACTTTTCTCATAAAAACTAAGAAACCTAAGGTAATAACCAAAAAAGTAGACCCTTAACTGCGTTGTCTCAAAAAAATGAAATGAATGAAATGATGATATTGAAAAGTGGATCATTCAGAGACCAAAAACAGGACCCTAAGTATGTAAAGAAGAGCTATTTTTTAGCACTAAAAATTCCTTGAATAAAGGAGGAAGACACTGTTTTAAAAATTAATTTAAGTGGAAAAAAGTGGTGCAGTTGTTTCAAATTGCGGCATCTCAGTATGAGCTCGAGAGTAGCTAAAAATCTTTCTCTGTTTCGAGCAAAAGTCACAGAAGACAAACTTGGAGGTTGATTTAGAGAAGTAGAATGATACCTGGACAAGAAAAATTTAAAGAACAATGTTGTAATTTAGGATGTATGCAGCAGCATGGGACTTTGCGAATTGGTGAGAAAGGGAAGTTACACTTTTAACTTAACACTTGCGTTATTTATTAGCAGAACACTGAAGTTATTTATTAACGTATTCATATTACAAAATGTCACTAACAAATTATAGTGAAACTACAGACGACGAGTACTAAATGCAGTGTGCGGTAAAACTAAAGAGAAAATGAACTGATTTACTTTACTAACTACCACGTGTTTGTATAACGAAAAAATGGGTAAGTGTCTCGCAGACGTGCTTATCTCGACGATCCGCGGCGAACTAACGTGAGGGCACTCTGTCGTTGCCTGAGTAAGCCGCTGCTCACTTTACATAGGTTGGTATCAGTGTCGAGCGCTTTAGTTCAAACTAAAGTAACACCTTAATCCGAAACAAACATCCAGGTGACTCGAGTTTCTAACTATGATGAAAGTAGCTTTGACCTGTTCCCTAAACCTCCAAAAGTTTTCGTTAAAAAAGAGGGCTAAATCAGTCTACAAAAATGTCAAAGCATTTGAACTAGAATATTTTATAGCATTATTTATGTACAGCGCAAAGGGTTAAACATACTCCTCCGATGATACTGTATGCATACAAAAAAAACTTGCCAGAGAAAGTTGTAAAAACTGCCCATCTTATTAGAGCTTAAGCAAGTTAATTAATGGGTGGATGAATACTCAAAAATTTCGTAAATACATCACAAATGTTTTTTTATCCATTTCTTCTTAAAAGTGAGATTATATTGCCAGTTATACTGTACGTAGACGAGCACGTTTTCCACGTGACAATATATGTTTTTAATTATTGCAGAGAAGCCCAGATTAAAGTAATAACTCTGTTTCCTCATTTGACACAAAATAAGCAACTCTTAAATATCGCATTTTTCCATCCTTCAAAAAATGTTTAAAATAAAGACCATTACTAAATGAAAATATCAAAATTAAAACAGATAAATGAAAAAAAAGATTTTACAAAGGTATTAAGTATGGCTGTCAGTATATTTGAAAATGTAGAAAATTCAATTAAAAAAGCGTTCAGAGCAGCTGGTCTTTATCTTTTTAATCTCGATGCAGTCAACTATAAGGTTCTTGACAAAGAAAAAAAAATTAATTAAGTGAGGAACTTTATTCTGATGGCTCTTTAATAAAGGGTGAATGACAATTAAGAAATAACGATAGGAACGAAACAAAGCAGCATTTTTTATCATTATTGTAAGCTAGACTAGGAAAAGAAATTTTAAATCAGTCTAGGCTGTGCAATAAGACTGAAGAATAAGAAGTCATGATTGAAAACAAAGATTATTCAAATTGTGACATGATTTAAAGTCTGATTGTCCCGGTATAGATTGCTGTTTTTACTTTGTTACATTTTATCTCATATTAATCAAAAACGATCTTTCTTTCGTTTTTTTTTAAGAAAATTTTTGTAAGTTCTCTTACATGTGTTGAGTGGCTCTAACGACAGCAGATAATACTGATAAAATAATTGTAGACGCAGATGATTATACTCTTAAACTTTTCATTTCTTAAACAACGTTTCGGGCCGTACGTAACAAGGTCAAGGCCCTTATCAGGTTTGATCTAAATAATAACAATACAATATTTAAAAACCAGTCGACAGTGGGTGCTTAGGTACCCAAGTACGAAGTTATACTTCTATTAAATTATATGGCAGATGATATAATTATAAATATAAATTTACCTTCTATGAAACGATATTGTGCACAAAGGTGGTGCAATTATGGTTGGAAAGAAAATACCGACGTTAGCTGGGTGTGGTTTAAATAAATATTTTAATAGTAATGACTTAACGATTGTAAATAATATATTAGGGCACAATACAATAAAAATAATATATAGGCTGGCCAGTATAAGACTGTGCACTTTCATCGAATTTTCCGGTGATTTCAGAACAACTTCCTACTGCTTACGCTGATTACATCTGTAACTTCACGCTCACATCTATAACATACGATTCCACACTCATTTCTTGTCCATATTTAATACCCAAAATATGATTGTAATAAGAAAATTAAGAAAAACCATCCTGTACCGTTTTCTTTAATAGCATAGTAGTACACGCCAGTGGATGTCCTTTCAGGACGTTCATCACACATAAGTTTTTTTGACAGATATTATTCAAACGGCAAACGTATATTAAAATAGAATAAAAAATACCAACAAAAATTTTAGTTCGTTTGACTGTGCCATTATTTTATGTATGTTACATTTTAAAAAATCGATATTTAACATATGTAACTTTATAAAAAAATCACGTTAACTGGCTATATACGATTTGTAGGAATCTCCAAATTTTTGAGGTACAAAAGATTACTTTTAGATAAACCTATCGAATTTTCAAATAGACTCACAAGATAGTTTTCAAACGAATTTAAAAAGAGGGGATGAAGTGTGCGTAAAAGCATGTATGCGGGTACATCTACATCAGAAAAACAATTGCTAGCTTTACTGCACACATTAGCATTACTCTCACTTCTTTGAACTTTACCCCCGGTAACTATGTGAAGAACGTTCTTAAGTCACAGAATCATTTTAATCGCGAATGGAAAAATTGTAAGAGAATAAAACACAATAAAAATTAATTGTTGTATTTGTACAGTACAAAAAATTTTTTTTTCAATTTTTACAAATTTTGAAAAAATATGAAAAATTGTGTAAACAATTATTTATGTATTTTAAAAGTAACAAATTATTGATAAGTAAAAAAAATGTTTATTATTACATATTATGAAAGCTGCTCTGCTAATATATACTTATTTTGAAATTTTCGAAACATGTCCTTAAAAAATGTATTTGATAAAATAAATTATCTATTTATGTAATGTACCATCAAACCGAATGAATTAATACACAGTAAATAAAAATTTACATTAAAAATAAGCATTGAACTGTACGACAAAATGAAGTAATCGTGTTTCTTATCTCGAGCACGATCATAGCAGAGTGGGTAAGGGCCGCGACTAGTGTGCAGAAGGTTCAGGATTTGAATCTCTTTGAAAACTGTTTTTTTTTTTTTTTTTTTTTTTTTCTTCAGAATTGGTTAAAGAAAAAGAAATAAAATTTATAAAATTCAAAATGTGAGGCGTGGTGATGTCATGTGGCGTCATGTGTTGTAGAGGAAACCGGAAGTACGTCATGGGGGGTGAGGCGAAGGGGGAGAATCAAGTAAAATCAACTTCCGTCACACTTTTTCTCAAGGTCGAAATCTTAAATCGTTGATTTATCCTCGTGCATAACGCGCCTACAGAAGTATAACTTCAACAAAAATTTTTTTACAAAAAACGATAGCGCCAGAAACACTTTTTATTCACAATGCGTCGCACTACAATAAGTGACATTAGCACCGCTTAAGATATTCAATCGCTTTAAGCGCATATTAATCATGATAACGTAAATAGAATGCTTGATATGAACAACTCAACAAATTGTTACAAATTATTTTTTTCCCTAAAACTTGTCGTAGGGTCATTGACTCGTACTTTAAGACAGTTATGCGGGTTACTAGTTTTAGTGGACACTGACGCACCAATACATTAGTATTCGATACTATAAAAGTGCGATTCAAAACGTTAAGTTCGTAATCGCTGATTAAATATCTTAGGCAGTGCTAACATTACTTGTTTTGCAACTAATTATGAGTAAAAAGTTTTTCTAGTGCTATTGTTTTTTTGTGAAAAAATTTTTGTTTAAAGTATTGTATTGTAATTATTTGGATTGAACCTGGCGAGGCCCTTAAACTTGTTCTGTACGGGCCAAAACGTTGTTCAACGGATGAAAAGTTCTACACTATAATTATCTGCGTCCACAATTATTTCATAAGTTCTCTTCTAATTTAACGATAAAATTTCAAATTTATTAGTATTGGTAACATTTTTTTTATTTCTATCAAATAAATTATTAACTGTGTTATTTTTATACTTACAAATCCATTGATACATGTAGAACGAAAAGATTATATGTTAGACAGTAGAATAAGTAATACAATAGGCAATACAATGATACAAATACAACAGAGCATCTCCTAGAACTCTAGTTTACGCCAGATCCAGATACATGTGTACCACAGTAAATAAATTATCAAAACACTGATAATATTGATGAGCAGACAACGGTAGACTCTATAAATACACAAATACTTCCGATAACATAGTTTTAGTAAGCAGAGTCAGTGAACTCATTTCAGTAGTCAATAGTGCTCAACCATCAGAACCAATGAACTTGCTGAATGGCAATCATGCAATCTTTACATTAAATGATCGAGCTATTAATGTTGTTATTGAAACGGCCTGTAAGGTAACGTTTTCTCATCATTGATTTATTGCCAGATCCACGAAAGTTTCTTTCTGATTTTCAGACTCCCAAAAAAATTCTAGATTTACTTGATTCGCAAAAACAAAATCTAAATTTTACACATATACGTTTCAGATAACTCAGCCCACATTTAAAAATATTGATGCTAATTTTAATGAAAAACATACATCTACCGAGCGATACTTAAAATACATCTGAAGTCTCTGATACACCCGTCTCTACTCAAAATGATCGAGTCATTAAGATACATGCAAATCCTAATTTAAATCCTGGTTATAAGAGATAAAGGAATGACAAAAAAATTAAATAAGAGGTGGCATAAAATATTTGCCAAACAATCAGATTGCTGTAATTAAAAAAAGTAAAAATCATATTGGGTTAAGGAAAAAGTAACTTTAGTTTTTCCACTTGCATCGCATTCAAATTCGCGTATTGGTAGTCATACTTATTCAATAAAGCCATACTATAGCGCATTCGAAAGGTAACAGTCTATAAAACATTGTAGATATAAAAATAGTGCCATGCATGTACTCAGACAAAAGTTGTTGTGCTTTGAAAAAGAAGATTTCAGCAGGTCATTTGTATCATAATTTGTTTTTTTTCCGAAAAGGGAAAAGTGCAGCACAGACTCATAAAAAGTGTTTATAGTGATGAGTGCTTAAATGAACGCTAGTGTCAGAACTGGTTAGCTCGTTTTAGTTCTAAAAATTCCGATGTCAGAGATAAACCTCGCCCTGGTCAGCCAATCGTGGAAAAAGTTGATGAAATTTTCTAAAAAATCGAGGTAGGGTGACATTTTTTATCTCACGACATAGCTGTAAAACTAAAAATCGACCACAAAACAGTTTTGAAACATTTAGACAAAGCTGGATACCAAAAAGAGCTTAATACTTGGGTTCCACATAAATTAACGATGAAAAACTTAATGGACCGAGTTTCCATTTGTGAATAGCTGCTCAAACAAAATGAATGATTTGAACCAATTTTGAAACGAATGATTACGAGTGATGAAAAGTGGATTATGTATGACACTCCTGTGCGAAAAAGATTATGGTCGAAAGCCGGAGAAGCTTCATAGACGGTTGCAAAGCCTGTATTAACACCAAGGAAACTGATGCTGAGTGTTTGGTGAGACTGTAAAGGAATTTTTTATCATAAGCTGCTCAAAGCTGGTCAAACAACTATCTCGGCTCTTTACTGTCAACAACTAATGTGATTGCAGCAGACGATGAAAAAAAAACCTCCAGAATTGATCAATCACAAAGGCGTTGTCTTCCATCACGACAACGTTAGACCACACATGTCTTAAGTGACTCGGCAAAAATTGAGAGTGCTTGGCTGGGAAATTTTAATGCATCCACCGTGTAGCCTAGACCTTGCCTAATTGAAATTACCATTTATTTTGGTCCCTGCAGAACTTTGTTAGTTGTGTAAAGTTGGCTTCAAAAAAGACTGGCGAAGAATCCCTTGATTTGGTTTTTTGCCCAGAAACCTCAGAAATACTATAGTGACAGAGTTACTACCAGAGTTACTATAGTTACGGTTCTACCAAAAAGTGGCAAAAGTTCATCGATCAAAAAGCACATATATCGTTGATTAGTGTTTGAAATTTATATGAATAAATTCGCTTTGCAAAACAGGAAAAAATCGAAATTACTTTTTCCCTAACTCAATATAATTTTAGTTATGTTTAAATATGTCTTCGAGAGTTGAGGTTTAATTTTACGATTTTTTGTAAACAATGCATAAGTACTTATGTACTCATTAAATTTTTTTTTTTTTGCTTTTTATTCATATGTTACTACTGTTATATATCTTTTTTTTTTTGCTTTTTTTTCATATGTTACTACTGTTATAGCTATAGAGACAAAACGTCATCTTACTGTACTTAAAATATCTGTATTTATGAATTAATGTGTCTTATTTTTACCTGTTATTATTAACACATGTTTTGTGTATTATGTGTATTTTCATAAACATTAACAAATATATTTCTTTTACACCTATATTAATGCGTCAGCCGTGTATTTCATAAAAGCCAGTTTTCAGAATAGACGTTGTAGATAATAAAATACGATATTTCATAATTGGGAGCTTTATTATAATACAGATGAGCTTCAAAAATAGTCTGTGCTATAGTAGGATCCATTTGGCACGTGCGTTATTTTTATAATTTATAAATTATTTCCGGTAAAATCGAAGAGCAATTGAAAAAGATGACTATGCCATTTCCCCCTTAACTAATGTGTCTATTCGAGCCTTGTAAAGTAAGCTTTTCGAAAACCCCTTAACGGAAGACCGTTTGCACCTAAAATGTGTCATTGTACAGCGTGGTTTGGGAAAACAGCTCGTTTTATTCTCATTTTGGATGAAAAAAATTGTCTGATAATCATGGATACAATGAAAATGCAAAGGATCAAATTACATGGTAATGCTCTTATACGATTCTATTGCGCGCCAAGTGGATTTAATACTTTTTTCCCTTTATATATTTGCTTGAATTGTATAAGTCTCACTATTAAGAACTGTTGATGCTTACTGTAATCGACAGTTTCATGATTTTGAACTAACACAAAAATTATCTACCATAGGGTACCCCGAACATGTATACAATTTATTATTTGCAAGCCAAAAAGCTCTTGTACATATTAATTCGCACCAAAACGGAAATCTTACGAAAAATTCACACCAATCATTAGTTTCACGATTGCCTGTCAAAAGCGTACACGCCAACCCCCCCCCTCCCCCCACACACCCTTTGGATCCATGAATGCTCATACACTTCCATCTCTCTCATGCGCGAAAAAAAAAGTTGGAAAACGGCGCTAAAAAATATATACGCAGCGCTTTGCATCTAATGGACCCAGCTCGTCTTCCTAAGCAAGAAAAAAGGGCCACGGATTATAAAACGGGACGGAAAAAATAGGTAACTTTGAAAATTCAGCCAAGTCGATATCTTTTACCCTCTTAATCTATATAACCTTTACGTTCAGGTAACGATGATTTATTCGTTGAAAATTCTTCCTCCAAGATTTCTTTTTATTATTATCTATAATAAAAAGCTTTTGATACTTTATATTTTATGACACTGGTAAATTTGCTAATAGTCGGCATATGTGACACGTCGATTCATAACTTTTGAAAAATAAAGTTTTTAAATAATTCACACTTTTTAGGTTTTGGTTTCTTCTTAGTTTTTCTGCCCAATTATTTGCCTGTCTCCATTTAAATTTTGCCTACTCTTCTTGTTGCCGTTTATTATCTTCTTGTTTGCTTTGCTGACCTTTCTCTATGAAAGTCGAAAGACAAATAATCTCATTTGACTGTGTTACAAAATACGATCGTGTAGAAACACGCAGTGGGCTGATATTTTAGCGAAAAAATTAGCATAAAATTCAAATTTCTAAGTCACATCGACTGGAGCATTTTTCAATGACTCATTTTTCTTGAAGCAACTGATCACAATAAAAGGTGCACCGTCCACAACACTATATCTACTTAAAAAACATTCGGGGTCATTACCATGACATAAATTATGAAAATTAACCTATACTTCATACAACAGAGCATACTAATTTTACGTAAAATCGAAATTCAGTTAGAGCGTTCCCAGCACACGGCTTCAAGAACACACCTAATTCAGTTTTATATGATTTAAGTTTGAGACCTCCCGTAAGTGATACGGCCTCCATAGTTTTATTGTGACTTTGGCTTTCTTGCAGCTACTATTTTGTAGGTTTTCTATAATGTTTGTAAATGTTGGTTTTCTATAAATTTCGTACACTAATTCATTATTACTTCGTGTTATTTTCAAGTTTAGGAAGTTTAAACTGTTACTACTTTCTATTTTAATTGTTAAGTAAATACTGGGTACAAGAGTATTTATGTAATTAAGAAACCTCTTTAACGTTCTCTTTGTCCCTCTCCAAGCAGAGGAGACATCGTCCACGTATTGTGCTAAATATAATACACTATCTACGAAAGGTAAGGCATAGTTGAAAATGAGATCTTGTACATGGGACACGAAGACTTTGCTAAGGAGAGGAGAGAGTGGGGAGCCCATCGGTAGACGGATAGAAGGATACAAAGATGATTGTGCATTAGTGTAAGATACGGTGCGTGGGAAAGGTGAATAAGTAGGGTACGAGAAAAGTAGGGTATATTTAATTACCCTTTTTTCTACTTGACGTGTTTTTTTTTGGTTTTGGCGATCCAGAGTGTTTCCACTGAGAAGACAGTTGCTTTGTTTTAGGATAATAACCATAAACCTATGACTTATCACCAGTGATAACCTTTCTAAGCAAAGTATAATCATTATTGACCATTTCTAAGTTAACCTGTGTAATTTCTAAGCAGAGCTTTTTTGCTCTGCACTGAGCACTTTCAGTATGTACTTCGCACACACATACGTGTCATTTGTAACTTTGAGGTTAAAATTTCCCCAATTATAGTTTTTGGTATTCTTAGGTCTTCTTTTAGTTCCCACACAGTCATACGACGATCTTGTTGGATCGCAAGTCGCACCCACTAAATATTATCTAATGTTTTT
Organism: Copidosoma floridanum; assembly: GCF_036245765.1. Taxonomy (NCBI): domain Eukaryota; kingdom Metazoa; phylum Arthropoda; class Insecta; order Hymenoptera; family Encyrtidae; genus Copidosoma; species Copidosoma floridanum. The sequence continues at coordinate 4,423,322 of NW_028321888.1, forward strand.
GTCGTCGAAGGTCGGACAGAACGAGGATCACTATCAACAGAAATACGGCCTTCTTTGAAACGATTCAACCACTTTTTTTTCGTATTTTGCTCATATAGTCATTCCTTAAAAGAATTTTACATCATCTGAATGGTTTCAGAACTCGATTTTCCGAACTGAAAGCAAAATTTAATGGCGCATGAACTATGCGTCCGAAATCAACGAGGAACTACTGAGTTCGTAAAGCTTTACTGTTTACGTTTATGCACTACAGAGGTCACTCGAACACTACAGTGCAGAGTTCTAGAGGTAGGCCCGATACTTTCCGGACAGACTTCGTATACATTAATATGATGTACCGCTTATATGTTCAGTGTACTGGTATTGGTATTTTATTTCTAAGACTTTTTTCGGCTTTTGCCATATCAGAGACCTTCTTTGCTTTTAATTTTTTTGCCCTCACTGCACGGTATGCATGTTTTTCCTGCGGGCCCCTTGTAAAGTTTCCCTCAGACGCCTCAGTCATCCATCCTACTAAGCACTATTTACAGGGCGCAGCGATTGTCTTAAGCACACCACCAGTGTGAGCAAACAAGATTTTCGTGTGAGAAATCTAGACTGGGACAAAAAAAAAACTTTTTTGTATAAATTTCGAGCCCGATAACAAACGTAACAACTTTCGGACAAAAAAAAATGTCAGCAAAAAGTCCAAAAAAAATGTTAAAAATGGCCAAATTAGGTTTTTTGCTTCTATTGGAAGAGCTATAATTCAGCCAAAAAAACGCTCTATATGAAAAAGATGCACAATTTCAAGACAAACAAAATGTGAATCAAAATCAATTTTTGTGATGAAGCTACAGATTAAAATTTTATAGTCTATAATTTTACAGTCTATAAATGTGTTACACTGACACATTTTTTGTTGAATAATAGGGCTATACCTTCACTAGCTCTTTCTTGCAACCTTGGCTTGACACCTACATCTGCCATTTTACAGAGAGTTGCCCCAAAAGAGAGAGAGGCCAGTAATATCAATGATAACTATCTTGAAGACTACCTTGGCAGTATTTTGTCATTCTCTTTTACTGCAATGTTTGAGAATTCATTTTGTAATTCTCTGGCAGACCTAGTAAGAACAGTATTAATGTAAATATTTACATTATAAAGGTTCTTTCTTTTTGACTTATGGCAAGCTTCTCATCAATCAACTATCTTATTTTATCTGTAGTGTAAAGAGCCTCAGAAAAAAATCTGTTGATGAAATTTTTTTTCCCTTGTTTTTCTGTATCTCTCTTCTTCACCACATTTAACTACTGACAAGCGTTTGAAAAGATTAGTGAGCTTACGGTTCAAGTTTAACTGCAGATTTATTTCTGTGAGGTTGGTTTGTATGAAAGCCTCTACCTTCGCCAGTCGTTCATTTAGTACAAAGATGTCGCACTTCCATTCTTGTCGTTCTTTATTTCTTTTAACTTTGCTTATGTAACGGTGTTTACAAAACATCTGACATTTGTTAATTTTTTTCTTATCGCTTGATCGTTTTTATCACTTTATATATTAGTTTCTAGTGTTTATGCACAAGATCCAATTGCAGTCGAACATAACATATAATTTTGACCTCGAAGCCTGTTACTACATCACAGTAGGGACTAACATTTCTTTCGTACGTGATTTACTGAGCCACGCATTTCGATGATGTAACTTCAGCTACTCAGGTCCATGCCACGACCTATCATTATGCAACAGATCGTCAGGTGAGCATCCACGTGGTTTGAGGTCAGCGGGATTGGACGAGCTTGGAACGTGTCACGAAGGTCGGTCAGGAAGCGAGTCCTGGATCTTAGCTACTCGATTAGCAACGAACAGTTTCCAAGAGGATACATGACCCTTTAACCAAGCCAAGGCTATACTGGAATCAGATCAACATTAAAAAAGAATACCTACAATCGCGCCAACATCCCATGGAGAGACCATCAACTAAGCAAGCAGCAAGGCTGCCTGCAATTCAAGCCTGTGCATGGAACATATCGCAAAGGAGCGACCCAACTTATCACCATTTTCACGTCAACTCCACCAGTCACAGTCACTTTTTAAGATAAATCACTGCTCTGTCAGCCTTCGAGGACGCGACTGCAAACATGTAAGACTCATTCAAAACATTTTTAATGTGATATTTATTTTATCATGAAAGACTTAACTGAGATGAACAAGAAAGTGATTTAAAATATTTTAAACATAGCAATGCAGCAGTATTACTTAAAAAATCGTCTCATAAAACTAGAAATAACTATCAATCTTGCATTAAAATCTTTTTTTTTTTACTACAGCAGGCGAAACAAAACCCATTAGGTCAAATAATTGAGCTGACATTGATTAAATTAGTCGTTTGGTTGAAATAGGTGGGATTAAAATATCAACAGAAAAATTCAACCCATCAGAGGACGGATTTCAATGCACACCCAACACCTTTATTTCACTATGATCCCTACACACTGGAAATGGGTCCACCTTGACCCTGTTTCACATCTTTCATCCTCGGGAGACAGAAGCCGTTTAGATGGCAAACTTTTGATTCCCCAAAATTTATGCAGTGCTAATTCTACTCTACTGTACTCCATAGAGTAATGAAAAATATTCTCATCATTACTCTTATCTTCAGAGCACAGATTGAAAACCACCCATACACTAACAGCGTTTTTTTTTGTTAATTTAAATTAATAAAGAATCAACTAAATCAGCACCTATAAGCATTTGGATTTGATCATTTTTTTCAGTATCAACAGCAAGTTTTAAAATTCTCAAATGTGCAAATTTGTTCAATTTAACTTTAGGATGTGCAGAATAAGCAGTGCTCTTCAATAGTACAAGCACCCGAGCCTGGCAAACAACCGTATTTGAATCAAGCAATATTTTTACAGTTGATGCACCTGAAGCTTGAAAAACTAACATGACACCCAACTTCACCATTGAGGCCTTGATAAACCGACATTCAAGGGCAGAAGTGACCTTTCCTGAAATAAATGACCAAGTTAAACTTTGATCAAGCAATTCTTGAACACTGATCTTTCGATTTTGATAAGATACCCAAACTTGAGCAATAACCAACAAAACAAATGCCGAAAAAACAGGAGTGGGCACAGATAGATGTGTCTGCACGAACTCCTAATCTGACGAATCAGCCCAAACTTTGGTCAGTTGTATGAAATGCCCTGAATCCTCACTACTGGTCGAATTTTCATGAAGTTAATCATGATGCCTTTAACGGCATAGTCTACATGCTTGAGAACTAGAACAGTTTTTTACCTAATACCCTCTGCCTATACAGATAATGTACAAATTTAGTACACGCACTGTTTCATAACGATCAGCCACATATAACTCCTTGAAAAAGGTACAACGGTAAATAGTATAATTATAAGTTCAGCTGAGTCATGTGCCTAAGAGTGTCAGCAAGACTAAGAGATTCAAGAACCCCGATTTGTTCGGGTAAAAACCCATCAAATTTGTCCAACTTACGTATTTTATAAAAAGCAGTAATTCTTAACTCCTAGTAACGCTGTGTCTGCCTATCCAATTTTTCGTTCAACAAATAATAAAGAAGTGCACCATCATGTATAAAGGGATATCCCAGATTTTTTAACTCAGACTTATTATTGTTGTTAAGTAATGCAAAGTGCTCACTGCTTTTTCATTATTTGTTTTAGTTTCTAAAATTTCAACAAAATGAGCACTAAACGCTATTCGTTTATTTTTGTAACGAATAGTAAGCGTATTCCAGGAAGTATCAAAACTACCATGTAATATTTGTAGATAGTGAATTATATCACTACCTTACTCTTTTACGCGAGTTTTAAAATGATGGAGCTTTTCTATGAAGCTGAGAGAACAATTAGAATTAGCAAGAGCACAAAATAAGTCGCGAAAGGGCATCCATTCCGTGACTGAGAATTGTGGAATACTCAATCGCAGCAGATTCAAATTCACATCCACACCAGGTTCCATATTCTATCCTTGTTGTACTGATTGTTGTTGATGCAAATCATAAATCAAAATGGCAAGTTAATCAATGTAAAGAGACTCTACTGTTGTTGGTTTTCCTTTAAGTACGAGCATTCATGTTCATATAATCCATCCAACATTTCTCCAAATTTGCACAAGATGTGTAATTATCGTTGGCGGTGATTCCGACTCGAAAGCAATACCTTGCTATCTTCCATGACTTGCGATAGACCTCTTCCACTAGCAAAACGATAGCGTTCAAAGACTTGCCCCTGCTTTCTTAAGGAATCGTAGTTATCAGTGTGTAACGTTGAACTGCATTCTTTATCGCTAGTATATGTGTAGATGTGTGTGCGTAGCTTAAACAACCAAGTTTCACAACAATGAAACTGCTTCGTTGGCTGTACACTACTCCGTCCTTGTGTATATTGTCGTATACTTCTGAGTACATTCGATCGTATGTAACCTGTATAATTGACTTACTCTTGAATGTGTGGCTCGTTTACATTCACAACGCTCAAGATGGCTGTTGTCTTGATCGTCACGATGCTAATGGCTAATTGATGAGATATACTTAAATTTTGTTCTGATGATTGTGGCATTTATTGTACGGAATTCGTCTCCTTCATTAGAACACTTGGAGCTTCTTGCAACTTGTAGATGCAGTTAACATCAGCTTGATTACCACTAGCCTAGCAGGATCGCTGAGTTGTTGAATATCATACTTTTTACATGGGTAGATTCGGTATCGAAACCTCAACGCCATGGTAGTTTTATAGGGAAAAGTGTAGTAAAGATAATGACATCAGTTCCTCTAATTAATATATATAAAATTTAATCACCTCAAATCTATAACTTAAAGTGTACATAGCTTGAGCTCATGAATCTTTTGTATCACTCTGATCTAGTGAACCAAAATCACTAATATGATGCAAACACACCCATCATTTTTAACTGCTATATAGTATAAGGCAACGCAGCCTTGATGATTTCCACTCCCAGCTTAAACTCTCTCTGCCTTACTAAAAGCTACAACCATAAGGGCTGGGGAAGCAGTTTCCCCACTTAGACCACGTAACCTGCATTAACGCAGCGTATCAATGTCAATCAATAACAATAGCACTCACATAAAAGTAAAACATACAAAACGATTATACTCATAGATACAAGTTGAATGTATGCATATAAATCGTCTTTACCAGCAGTTAACAACACTAGATTGTTAAAAGAATTCATGTTTTAAAACTGAAAAACTTTTTTAGATACCTCTTAAACTTCATTATTTTTGAAATTTTCGATACTAAGCACCAATGAGAAAAAAGTTTTTACCGATTAGAGGTTATAGCGCTAGCTTCTTACTCGAGAAACCAGGAAAGGTTGTAGCTTAAATCTTCTTGAGGTTTGATAATATAAAAACAAGTAGAGTTAAGTTCACAAGGTACTGCACAAGCTTGATGCAACTACTTGGTATTATATTTCAGAGTATAGAGCATGTTATTTCTTAGCTTTCAAGGTTATAAAAACTTACAGCGAGTAACAAATATGATTTTAGATTCACCGTTCAAGGCATGCTACGTTCGAGGTATTGTCATAAATAATACTTCAAGTACTTAACTTCTCCACATATCTAAGCATAAGTGTCCCATCAGGTGTTAAGATTCAGAGCCTTTGTACCGTACATAAAAACTAGCAGGCAAGAAGATCAAATTGATTTGATTGATTGTTGGAAATTTGAATAACTAATGTGATTAAAATACTTATAAATATATAAGATGTAGATATGAGATGCGA